>NC_056743.1:416354687-416597187 GCF_019279795.1 Protopterus annectens | reverse complement strand
TACGAGTGCTAATGTTCCAACTTTCTGCTGTAGGAGGCAATGAGTACTGTATTCAACAGCCCACATTCTAGGGAAAAATACAAATAAACTTGTACAGTCTCTTTGTTATTTAGTTGTAACTCAAACAAGTAAGAGTCTCAGCTCAATTAGTCTATAGTTTCATTCCATCCAAGGTTTTCAGTTCTGTAAGTAAAAAGAGACTTCACTTGATGACCTGCTAATTGTACTTGGTGATTACTGTTCTGTATGCATTTGCTGGCCTATTACTGTACTTACTAAAGCCATGGTCTGTATTCTGACTGTTGTTTTGTTCTTTCAATAAACAGAAAAACAGAAGCCTAGATGCAGGGAATGACAATCTCTCACAATCCAAATCTTCAAAAGTCAGTATGGAAGAAAATTCACTGTACAGCACTCGTGAACAAGGTAGGATATCATTTAAAGGATAATTACTGCATGGCAAAGCTGACAAAGACTCCATTTTCAGAGAGATTATGAAGCTGTATACACTTAAAGTCCAAGGTGAAATGTATACTATACATACTAGCCTAACATAAGAGTTGCAGTCCACAGGAGTGAACACAGGGTTTAGGAATTTGCCCTTTCCCTGCTACTGTCCAATCTCAGAGTTGGTGTGTGTGTGTGTGTGTGTGTGTGTGTGTGTGTGTGTGTGTGTGTGTGTGTGTGTGTGTGTGTGTATATACGTGTGTGTATATAAATATATACATATATATATATATATATATATATATATATATAGGTCCACTTTGTAATTTTGAAATACTGAAATCTTGAAATTCAGTATTTCAAAACCACAAAGCCGATAACCCAATCCCAACTCACAAGCTCTAAAACACACAACCGCAAAATTCAAAATCCCATAACTATGCTACACATGCAGCACACACAAACATACACAAGCCTCCCCCCACAATCAAAGTCATCTAAACTACATATAAGCAGGGGGGCAAGCCCCCTGCACCCTCCATGTAGGCGGCTGCGCCCCCAACATCCCCCAAACTTATATATTCTAAGTCAGAGATCGCACAAACAGAAACACAAATGGAACTCACACACACATCTCACAGTCCCTCAAACACACACATAACAGTCACAACACACACTTACACAGACTAAACCCCTAACCAACATATTTACACATACAAACTTAACAAAATTAAACCCAAACATACACACACCGTACCGCTGGAAGCAGAAATTCAAAACATCCGCGCTTCTGTATTTTGAATTTCGTGCTTCTGCCAGTTTCGAAAATGTGAGTCTGCGGCTTTGTAAGTTAGAAATACTGAATTTCGAGATTTCAGCATTTTGAAATTACAAAGTGGACCCATATACATAAATACATACATATATATATATATATATATATATATATATATATATATATATATTTATTTGCAGGGAGATGAGGGATGCAAGGGGGCTTGTCTCCACTGCAAAAAATATTCGTTTTGCTTCTTTTTGTGTTATAATTTGATCATTTTAGATTTGCTCTGAAACGATTGCTGTTTACCACCTCAGAAGCAAAAGGATCAAACAGTACTTCCATGTCCAAGAGAGAATTTTAAATTTCAGTTTTAACAGCTTAATTGAGAATGAAACCAAGCAAATCCTTTCATGACTGTGACAGAAGCAGCAGCCCTTGAAGCGGTGTCAGCAGCATCATAAGAACACCTTAAAGCATGCTTAATTACATGAGAAGCATGTCATGACTGACACAGAAGCAGCAGCCCTTGAGGCAGTATCAGCAGCATCCTAAGAACACTTTAAGGCATGTTTAATTACATGAGAAGCAGGTTATGACTGACACAGAAGCAGCTGCCCTTGAGGCAGTGTCAGCAGCATCCTAAGAACACCTTAAAGCATGCTTAATTACATGAGAAGCATGTCATGACTGACACAGAAGCATCCTAAGAACACCTTAAGGCATGTTTAATTACATGAGAAGCAGGTTATGACTGACACAGAAGCAGCTGCCCTTGAGGCAGTGTCAGCAGCATCCTAAGAACACCTTAAGGCATGTTTACTAACACGATAAGCATGTCATGACTGACACAGAAGCATCAGCCCTTGAGGCAGTATAAGCAGCATCATAAGAACACCTTAAGGCATGTTTAATTACATGAGAAGCAGGTTATGACTGACACAGAAGCAGCAGTCCTTGAGGCAGTATCAGCAGCATCCTAAGACCACCTTAAGGCATGTTTAATAACATGAGAAGCATGTCATGACTGGCACAGAAGCAGCAGCCCTTGAGGCAGTATCAGCAGCATCATAAGAACACCTTAAGGCATGTTCAATTACATAAGAAGCATGTCATGACTGACACAGAAGCAGCAGCCCTTGAGGCAGTATCAGCAGCATCATAAGAACACCTTAAGGCATGTTTAATAACATGAGAAGCAGGTCATGACTGACACAGAAGCAGCAGCCCTTGAGGCAGTATCAGTATCATAAGAACACCTAAAGGCATGTTTAATTACATGAGAAGCATGTCATGACTGACACAGAAGCAGCAACCCTTGAGGCATGTTTAATTATATGAGAAGCATGTCATGACTGACACAGAAGCAGCAGCCCTTGAGGCAGTATCAGCAGCATCATAAGAACAACTTAAGGCATGTTTAATTACATGAGAAGCATGTCATGACTGACACAGAAGCAGCAGCCTTTGAGGCAGTATCAGCATCACAAGAACACCTTAAGGCATGTTTAATTACATGAAAAGCAGACAGTATAGAGACATTCAAAACATTTCACACCTCATACATGGGAATGTTTTCAATTAAAATTTTCATGATCTCAAAAGACAGAAGTAAAACTTTTAACTGCATAAGTATGATAGTTTGAAATTCTGAATTTAAAGTGGAATAAGAATAAACTCTTCCCAAATTTGTCAAAAGCTTTAGCATCTTTGTCACAAGAAATAGGATTAGTATTAGTGATTTGTTTTTCAGAAGCAATTTTGTATCGGGAAATCACTGCAGGGTCTACTATAGCATTAGCAAACAAGTATTTATAACATCATAGGTAAATACTAGGCTAGCTGTCCTTGCAGGCCATTTTAAACCTAGGCAATTTCCCTTTTGGTGCTTGAACTAACCTACTCCATTTGGTTAGATGTTGGTCTCAGCCCATCCCATGGTTGATAATTATATACCACAGATAATTTCAGGGCACCCATGGATGGGATAAAGCATTTAGGATCCACCTCTGTCCATTAGTAGTAAGAGGGCAGTCCTGGGGTACACATTTTGTTCCAATCTGCGATAACCTTTCATACTTCCTAGGGGCAGGAAGTTGACTATCTGGTAAACTACGAGAAAAACATTTTCTAAAGCAGATAAAACAGAAGGGACAGCTATAAACTTAGGAATATCCAACTAACAAATCAAAATATATTTGCTGGGCAAAAGAAATTTAATTTGGATTCCACTAAAAAACTTTAATAGGTTCATAGGTTCATAGGTTGATACTAATCTATCTGCCCTAGGGCATTTATAAGCCTAGCCAGAGTGTGTTTGGCTTTCCCACCCTTTTAGATTAGTTGACTGTGCCTCTGTATAGTAGATCACAGAAGATAGCCCTTTTGAGGTTAGTTTACTGTGCCTCTGTCTAGTAGGGACACAGACAGAAGAGATCCCAGGGGTAAGTCAAGATTTCTCTTGAAGAGGGTCATTGAGGGACTCTGCCTAACATGGATTGGGATTTTTTTCCAGAGTGAGGGGAGCCTCTGGGATATGAATCTGTCCCTCCAGCATGTCCTATTTATTTCTGTGCTGAGGTTTAAGTCCCTGGAGTGTGTAGCTCTAAGGGATTTGGATTTCTTGAGGTGGAGCATGTCCATTAACTCTGGGTTGGACATGGCTTTACATGTCAGGCACAGATCGCCTCTGAGTAGGTGGTAAGCAACTGAATAGAGCTGGAGTTTCTTTTGCCTAACTGCGTAGGGCATCTGCTTGAGTCCCTTGATCCTCTTGGTGAGGTACTTTTGCGGTCTTTCCAGTTGCTGCAGGTGTCGGGTAAGGTACATCCCAAATGGGGCATTGTATTCAATTATGGGCCTGATGAGTGATGAGTAGAGGGGCACAATGACCTCTCTTGATCTAGATGTGAACCCTTTCGTGATAAGGTGGCCTATATAGAAGGTCTTTCTAACCACTTTGGCAACGTGATTGTCAAAGGAGAGATTGCTATCTACTTGGGTCCCCAAATCCCTAATTACTTCTTCCGTACTTAATGGATTACCACCTATGTGGTAATTTGTGGGCACTTTGTTTTTCCCAAAGGGGATGACTATGCACTTTTTGGCAATTAGCTTTAGGCCATGGCTCTGGCACCAGTTATCCGTCTCTGTGAGACTCTTTTGGAGGATGCTTGTTTCAGTCGGCGAGTCGATTATGGCACCCATTTTGCAGTCATCTGCGAACTTGGTCAGCCATAGTCCTCCCATGTTAGCCTGTACCTCAGAGAAATATATACCGAACAAGAGAGGTCCCAGGACTGAGCCTTGTGGGATGCCACTTGCAACTGGTTTAGAGTCTGACATGGCACCTGCAATTCTGACCATGTGGGTTCTATCCCTGAGCCAGTTTGCAACCCATCTTGTGACATAGGGGTTGATATTTAAGCTGGTGAGCTAATTTATGATGCCCGAGTGGGGTATTGTGTCGAAGGCTTCAGCAAGGTCCAGGTAGGCTGTGTGGACTACCTTTCCTTCATCTATGGCATTGGTGACTGTTTCAAAGACGTCGACCAGGTTCAAGAGGCAAGATCTGCCCTTAACAAAGCCGAATTGGGTAGGATCCAGTGTTTGGAGGTTCCCAATGTCTTTGTTTATGAGTTTCATAATGATACGCTCCATAGCTTTGCAGACCAGGCTAGTCAGGCTTATAGGGTGATAGTTTCCGGGGTCCGTTGTGGCACCACCTTTGTGGAGTGGGACCACTGTTGCTGTACGCCATTCCTTGGGTACATATCCTGTAGTAAGGCTGAGATTGAACAGTGACTTTATGTGAGGGTTCAGTTCTTCTTGGAGTTCGTGTAAGACGCAGCCCGGGACACTGTCCGGTCCCATTGATGCCGTGTTTTTTGCTTTGGAGAAGGCAGCTCTTACCTGTGCATCTGTGATGTCAGGGAGGCTACACTCTGTTGGGATAGACATTTGCTCTTTTGGGGGGGAAGGGGGGGAGAAGTTTGCACTGAACCTGTCTGCCAGGATGTTGGCAACGTCTGTGGGTTCAGTGTATTTTTTGTAATTTTGAACTAACTCAGAGCATATCTGGGAGTTGCCACCCAGGTTCCTGACATAACTAAAGAAGGCCTTGTGATTATCTTTAGCATCTTGTGCAATTTTTCTTTCGAAGCTGGCCTTAGATGATTTTATGAGGGCTCATAGTTTCTTGCTAGTACTGATCAGAGATGCCTTCCCTTTTTGGGATTTTGCTCTATCATGTAGTAGCTTCCTCCTTCTGTTGTATAGCTTATTTATGGCTGGGGTCCACCAGACAGGTCTCCTGCCTTTGGAGGAATGAGTCTTGGTTTTATTTGGAATAGCATGATCCATGCATTCCTGTAGGTGTCCATAGAAAGCGTTTGTAAAGGATTCTGCGGTTTGGGCCGTATTTTCCACTGGACCGAGGGCTTTGAAGGATTCCACCTCAGTTTTGAGAAGTGTGAAGTTTGCTTTTGAGAAGTTCTTCACCGTGGTTTCCTTGGCTGGGGGTGGGGACAGGATGTGGATGTCCAGTGAGATTAATTTATGGTAGATCTTACCAATGAGGGGTATATGTCTGGTATGGAACACAGAGTCCCCATGTTGGTGATGATCAGGTCCAATATGTTTTCCCCTCTTGTGGGAGTGGTGACCAGTTGTTCCATAGCATTTGAGTTTATAAATTCTAGGAACCGTTGGGCAAGGGTGTTGGGGCTTGAGTAGTGCTCCTAGTCTATGTTTGGGTAGTTGAAGACACCCAATATAATGGTGTTTGGAGAAACCTTCATATTCTCCAGTGTTCTCAGTAAAGCCGAGTGGGGTTCCTGAGTTTGGGAGGGTGGTCTGTAGCAGGCTACAAACTGAAAGGCAGTTTTGCCCACTGTTAGTTGCAAATGGATGGTCTCCGATGCTTCATGCAGTGCCACTAACCTGGAGGTGTGGGTATCTTTGATGAATATGGATACTCCCCCTCCTTTTGTGGTTCGGTCCGAGTTTTGGGGCCAAAAAGCATGGTATGAGGTATAACCTGGTAGTGCTGGGGTGCTCTCGGGAGCCTTGAACCAGGTTTCTGTTACTGCACAGATATCGATATTCTCCATACTGAGGAGAGCCTCGAGTGTGTGCATCTTGAGGTTTAGACTTCTGGCATTGAGCAGCATTATCCTTAGTTTCTTTTTCTTTGTGTTGTCTATGGAGGTGGGTTTGTCTTTTGAGCCTTGCCTAAAAAAGGCACTATGGGGGTGACAAGAGCCTTAGCCAGTATTCGAAAGCCCAGGGGTGACAGGTGCAAGCCGTCCCTAGCGAAGCAACGTGGCTTGTCGAGCATATCATCCCAGGCTGACAGACACTGGATCCCCTTTGAATGACACCAATACTTTAGCCAATTGTTAAAATTGATCATTTTGTCTTTATACTGTGGCATCATTCTTGGTGAGGGTAAGATGCTACTCAAGGTCAGGGTCATACCGGCCTGGGCTACATGATCAGAGAGGTCCTCTATGTCTCTTTTCATGTAGTCCAGGGAGGTACGTCTCAGGTCAGTCACACCAGCATGGACAATGACGGAGTCATATTTGTACTTGCTTTGGAGTGACCTGAGTGTTTGTTATGTAGCGGATCCTGGCACCCGACAGGCAGCTTACAGTGACCTTCTCCTTGTTCAGCCTGGTGAGTAGGACGTCAGTGTGTCTGACAATAGAGTCACCTATTACAAGTGTATTGGGTGTGTTGTTTAGCCTTAAGGGCTGTGACTGTGTGGCACACTGACTTTGTGAACTATGTGATATGTGGGTATTGTTGTGGGGTAGCGGTTGCTTGGATGTCTACTTTGGAGGTCTCTGCTGCTTGGGCAGATTTTTATTTAGAGCCTCCGAGTATGTTTTTGTGTGTTTATGTGTTTGGTTTTCTATTACGATAGGTCTATGTGAGACTGGATTTGTGGTGTGTGTGGTTACCTTCTCCTCCTGACTGACTGCGCCAGTATTGGGTTGAGAGAGAGCTCAGCCTTCAGTTTGGCTATATAGTTGCATCTCTCACATATATTTGAGCTTGTTGGGAGGAGGAGAGGGTGGTCTGTGTACATAAGGCAGTTGTAACATTGCCTCAAGATTCCCAGATTCACCAGCTGGACTGGAGAGTAAACCTGAAACTGACTTTTGGACATGCCAGAATAGTATAAGGAACTACTTTTTGACTGATCAAAAAGGACCAATAGGGAGTCAAGTACTTAAAGGGAGTATAAGAGGGTGTAGTGCTTTAGTTTATTAGTGCGTACTTATAAGATTACTTATACGAGCAACTGCAGGGCTTTAGAATGAAAATAGAGTGCTTACTTTGAGATTTAGAACAGTTCTAAGGGAAAAAGTGAAGAGCAGAGTTTGTGGAGTTGGGAATAGTTTAAACCCGTTTAAGCGGCGCGGCCCGATGCTGCGCTATACGCAAAATCATGCAAAACCGCACAAATTCGGGTTCTAAAGCAGGGAAACTGAAAGAGATAGGAATTGACCCAGAGCGGCCAATAAGCTACTAGTTTCAGGGCTGAGACTACTCCTCCAGGGACAGATAGGCTGCTCAAAGCTCCCCACTCTCACTGGTGAACAGAGAAGCTTCCTCCTATCCAAGTAAGGATATGGGCAACACAGGAAACTATACCACAGTCCGGAATTCAGCAAAACCTGAAATCTGGACTAATCTAGTTCAGCAAAGGTGGGAAAAGAGAATATTTTTTTTGTTTTTTTCAGGAAACAGCAGAAAAACACACAGAAAACACTGCAAATGCTATAAACAGGCTAGCGCACTTTAGTGTGTAGCCTACAACAGTTACACAATACAAAAACAACTTAAATTGATATAAAACAAGTACAAAAACTGTAAAAAGCAGAAGGCAAATGCAATTTAAACTTTTTAAAGCACAGATCAGTTAGAAATTCACTTTCTAGGCAGGAAAAGGCAGTCGGAGCAAAAAAACAGAGAAAAAAAATACTTAAATCTGGAAAAGTCTCCCTTGGGTCTCTCTGTTGCCTGTATCACTCTGCAGGACACCACGAGGAGCTGTGCTGAGTTGTATACTGGTGCAAAACTGCGCAAATGTGGGTTTTAAAGCAGGGAAACTGAAAGAGATAGGAATTGACCCAAAACGGCCAATAAGCTACTAGTTTCAGGGCTGAGACCACTCCTCCAGGGACAGATAGGCTGCTCAAAGCTCCCACTCTCACTGGTGAACAGAGAAGCTTCCTCCTATCCAAGTAAGGATATGGGCAACACAGGAAACTATACCACAGTCCGGAATTCAACAAAACCTGAAATCTGGACTAATCTAGTTCAGCAAAGGTGGGAAAAGAGAATATATATTTTTTTGTTTTTTCAGGAAACAGCAGAAAAACACACAGAAAATACTGTAAATGCTATAAAAAGGCTAGCGCACTTTAGTGTGTAGCCTACAACAGTTATACAATACAAAAACGAGGGACAATAGAAACAGAAATTAACTCCCTAGCAAGAATATCTCTCAACAGTCCAGATTTTTGCCTCATATTTTGGTCTGTTTCACATAAAATTAATGGTATTATGACAAACCACTGAGAATTGTAGTCACTTAATAATAACAAATATTTAAGTTTTGGACATCATATCCTTTAGCAAATGTTATTCTAGCAACTTTCTAAGTCTATAAGAGTAATATTTAAAATCTGCCTCTATTTATGAGCCTTTGTTCCCCCTTCCCCCATTATTTTAGGCTTTGCCCAGATTTCTGGTGCTAACAGGTTGAGAGGTATGCTACCAAGTCCAAGCAAATGTTAACTGCTCATAGAAATAGAAACAGGAAAAAACAAGTTATTTTCTTTTTTTCCTGTGAAAATCCATATAAAAAGAACAACCCAGTCCAGGCATACTATCCTGAGACTCCAGGACCCTTTGCCAGCTTCCAGTACTTACACCAACTCCTTCCTCCAAGAGTTCTTCTCCCTTGCCCATGGAGGACAACCCTGCAGCCACAGAATATGTGTCTATCCGTCAGTCCTTAGGGCTGGAGGAAACTGTTCAGTGGTGTGAGGAACCAAAGTCAGCCACTGCAGTCAGTTTTTAGCAGCTGAGGCACAGCTGGGAACAGTCTGACACCCAAAGATTCCCTGAAAACTTTTTTCTTCTTGTAGACAGGTAAAGAAAAAACTGAAGAGACCGCTCACTGCTCCATAGGTTCGGTCAAGAAGAAGACACTGAAAACATGTAGCAGAGCCTGAGGGTAAGCGTTATAGCATCAAAAGATGGTTAGGAGGTAAAAAAAAATACTGACAGTTCCCAAAAGCAGAATTTCCTGCTCCTAACACATAAAATCAACAAAATATTTAGGAAACATTGTTCAAAATAGATTTTTACACAAGTTGGTCACACAAACATTCACACAAAAAATAATCCTTTGACAAGTAGTGACAGTCCAAATACAAATACATTTCCTAGCCAAAAAAGACCCCACTAATTTCACACGAAAAACAAAACAAAAACTCCCACAAGTTTTACTCAGAAATATAATATTATGGAAGGTTCCCCAATGGGGAACTTATCTGCCCAGTTGTGAAGGATTATTACCTGACTGACAGTTCACTGAAGCTCGCCAAAGTAGCACACTTATGCAGTTACACATGAAGGCTCTGAATGTTTTGGCAGTTTGTCTTTTTAGATGGAGTACTGCTCAAATTCCTGACTTTTAGATCATGTGGAAAGTGCAATTAAACTTTGAAAAGCTGGCCTTTTGGTGGGGGATGGGACCCAAATGAATTAGGCAACTGCAGTGATCTAATGCTGAACAACTAGAGATCACATCCAGCTTATAATATCTTGCAAACAATACTCAGTAATGCCCACATAGCTGCAGCATAAATATCATCCATGACTGTTTTCATGAAGATGTCCTGTGAAGTAGCCCTGACACTCACTGAATATACTCTGAATTTTAAAGCCAGTGGTTTGTTTTGCATTTCATAACAGAACAGGATGCAATGTTTGAGCCATTCAGATTTTGTTTAGAAACGTTAGAATCTATAATTCTTGGTAAACAGGAGACAAGCAGTTGAGACTTTTCTGATTGCTTTGCATTTATCAACATAGAATCAGAGTTTAATAATCCAAAACCAGATAGTGATGCAGGCAAATGTATCCTTCAGCAACAAAATGAAAGTACAAAAAGTAAAAAGAAGGCTCCAGACCATGACACATAAAATCTTAAAATCTTTAATGAACAGAGATCAGAGTTGCCTCTGTATGTCCATGCAGTCCAACATACATTTATCCCTGTTTGAGTAATTTGGGGGAAAATGGCAAAATTAATAGACTGATTCAAATGTGTTACTGTCACAACCTTATGCATAAAGGACTGATGTGTTTATGAAAGACCAGATAAGGTGGAAGCATTGATAATTCTTACAGCTCTGAAACCCTTTTAGCTGGTATCACATCAACCGGTAAAACATTTTCCAAGAAACAAATCTCACCTCTGCAGTAGCCACAGGTGTAAATGGAATCTTGGTCAGATTTTCAGGTATTAAATAAAGGTCCCACTGTAGAACTGGTCCTTTCAAGGTAGTACAAACAAGGAAAACACCCTTAAGAAAAGTTTTACATACTTTAATAGATGCAAGGGATAATGATCCTGACCCTTGATGAAAGTTACAAATGGCAGCTAAATGTATATTAACTTAAACACATCTCAATCCCGAATCAAAAATGTGAGTTAAGTAATCCAAACTTGCAGTGACCAGAGAAATGAAAGCACCAAAACCCTGCACTGTAATCTATATAAAAAATTAGTTCATCTACATTTGTACATCTTTCTCATATTTGGCTTCTGGGCTGAAGGAAGGATCCGGATCACCCTATATGGATAAGTGGGGGTCCCTGGCCATTAGTGCAACTTGAGAAACCGTGCAATCAGCCAGATAAATAATGGGTCTGAGTTAGTCCTGCTGGAGGGGCAAAAGATTACGGACCTGGATTGCTATAGACAGGTCTGTCTAAGAGGTGATGCTACATCAAATGGAACCATATGCGATAAGGTCAAAATGGGGCTATGGGAATGATTTTTGTCTTTATTTGTGCTGGTTTTCTCCAGAAACTTTGGAATAAGGGGAAATGGGGGCACCATAAAAAAGACTCACAGGCCACGTCTACATGACTGCATCCTTGGAACAATTCCCTGTGTGAGAAATAAGTCCAGCAGGAAAATGATTGTCTGTGGGACCTGGGTATTCAAGATCCTATGCAGAGGAGGAAAAATGTCCACGAATAAAATACCCTAGGGAAGCCAAGAATAAATGGATGACCAGGTAGGCTGCCTTAATAAAGGTACGGTGGGATGTCGGTGAAGAAGCTGGGCTACCGGTAAAGCCTTGAGAAAGGCTGTGCATACCTGAGTGCTTGTGGTTGAAGGCTGAGTAAAGCCTTAGAAAGGCTTCATATACAGGTCGTAGTTCTGGCTGGTCAGGTCGCCTGGTGAGAGGAACCGCTAGTGTGGCAGCTAGAAATCAAAGATGAAACACACAGAAAAAACAGGCAAAACAACATAAATGTGGCTCGGCTAAGGATCTCTGCTCGCCGTGGTGGCAAAAAATCAATGTAGTCGAAGTTCAGATTCTAGAAGGTCGTACTTTATTGAAGTAAAAAGTACCAGAAGTACAATCACCATCGAAGCATAGCTCCTCAATGGAAAGAGTGATCCTGAGGACTTCCTTTTATAAGAGTACCTGGGGGTGTGTCAGTGGGAGCCAATCATGTGTGGGTGAAAAAACCTTTATTGTGATTGGGCACGACAACTTGACATTACACCTTACAATCTGATAGGTTAGATACCCTGAGCCAGCTCATACGTGGTTAGTAGAATCACTCTAAACCTACAATAGTGAAGTTCAGAGATTAGCTAAAATTAGCCAAAAAAATGTAGTTAACTAAAAATAGTCTTGCTGGAAAAAAAATCAACCCTTGATGGTAAAATACATTGTTAGGCTACACTTTTCGAAATCCTCGTCAGGATGGTGGATGACCTAAAAGAGCATAATAAACAAAGCCGAGCGTACTAGAGAAATAGCAACAACATGTATGTAAAATAACATGCATGTAAATAAGAAACAGGCTAGAAACCAAAAAATAAGAACCAGGCTAGATATCCAAAAAATAAGATACAGAAACTAAAAAGAGAAACAAAATAGTGAAAAATTCTTAAATAATGGATATCAATAGAAACTAATGTATTAAGATATGGAACTGATAGAAGGCTGTTAAATAAAAAAAAAATCTTAAAATGGCACTGATAATTAACAGTTCCATATCTTAATACATTAGTTTCTACTGATATCCATTGTTTAAGAATTTTTCACTATTTTGTTTCTCTTTTTAGTTTTTAGTTTCTGTATCTTAATTTTTGGATATCTAGCCTGGTTCTTATTTTTTGGTCTTATTTTTTGGTTTCTAGCCTGTTTCTTATTTTACATACATGTTATTTTACATACATGTTGTTGCTATTTCGCTATTTCTCTAGTACGCTCGGCTTTGCTTATTATGCTCTTTTAGGTCATCCACCATCCTGATGAAGATTTCGAAATGTGTAGCTTAACAATGTATTTTACCAGCAAGGGTACCCATAGGCTGGAAGTGCTGGCCTGAAGGTCTGAGAAATATATCCCAAATAGGAGAGGGACGAATACTAATCCCTGTGGTACACCACTAGTAACTCTTTCACTTTCAGAAGTGGCACCTGCGACTCTAACCACATAGGTTCTGTCAGAAAATCAGTTAGCTATCCATCGCACAATATAAGCATTTATATTCAATTTTAAGAGTCTGTCAATAATGTCTGCCTGATGACGTCAAAAGCCTTAGCCACTTTTAGATATGCTGTATGCACTGCATAACCACTATTCACTGTTTTAGTTACTTTTTCAACAAAATTTGTGAGTTTAAAGAAACAAGTTCTTCCTTTGACAAAGTCAACTTGATAAGGGTACAGCTGTAAGAGATTTTCAATTTCTAGCTTAATGAGATCTGAGGGTAATGAGATTAATGGTTCTGTGTTTACTCTGGTCTGTGGCTGGGCCACCATTGTGAATGGCATTATAAGGGCTGTTTTATAGGTTTCAGGAATGTGACCAGTGAAGAGGATATAATCAAAGAAGTTAACTTGAGATTCAGATAAGCCATATTAAGCACTCATAATCAGGCAACCTGGTATGTTATCAGGGACCATGGTTGAGTTAGCCTTAGATTTTTAGAGAGCTTAGAGAACTTGTTCCATAGTGATTATAGGGGCTGGAAATGTTTGCCCAAAGAAAGGTTAGACTTGTTAATCCACCATGCTAAACGATCCTTATACTGAAAGCTGACAGGATCAGATAACTGATTCCATTTCACTCTGAGGGTCTACTGTAATACCCTTATGCAGAACCCATCTAAGAGGACCCTATAAATCAATGCTGCCATGAACCCCAATAATCTGAGACATAGAGCTGCTGTCACTGCTTTGCTATGCGGAACTTGTTGAACTGTGGATTTGATAATTTAGACGTCACTGCTGAGGAAGAAAAAACATGACAAGAGAAGGCATCCATTCCACATCTGATGAATGCAATAGATAGTGGTCATCAGTTGGGACCTTGCAGTGTTCACTAATCCTTAGTGACTTCAAAAGAACTAGAAGATAGTTTATTGTAGTTATAAGAGGTTCTGTCACAAGAACTACCAGGATGCAGTCACCTAGTGGAAAATCGCTGTTCCCCTGCAGTCTGAAATGCACTGCTACCATGGCCATACATTTTGTGAAAACCATGAGACTGAGGTTCGACTGACTGGAAGGAGATGAATCTAGTAATAACTAGTGCCAAGTCAGAAGGAAAGGAACAGTCTGTTCTCCTGCAAACAGTTAAGCATCCTGTAGGTTCAAAGAACACATACAGGCCTTATTTTACAAATACATCAATATGAATTGCAGGGGTCTATATTACAGGAATGAAAACTGACATGAGCGAATACGGCTTGAGCGACGCATAGTGAGCGAAAGTCTGTAATATCAAAACACACAAACAAAACAGCTAACACACGAAAGTTCTTAGAAACTGATTTATGCAGGGGCAAACCCCCCTGCACCCCCCCCCCCCACTACTTAAATATACCAACTCCGAGATCGCACTCTATTGAAGTAAAGGGAAGAATTCCCTATGGCAATCTCCGTTCACTTTTTCGATATTTGCGACATTTGCTCACTATGTGTCGCTCAACCGGCATTCGCTCATGTCAGTTTTTGTTTGAGTAATATAGACCCAAATTGCAGTGTGTCCATTCAAAACAGCTGTTTTGGAATGAGCCAGAGGCTCTGAGGTTTTTTTAATACTAAAAAGAATCTGGAGAAAAGGTCACACTCTTGGTGATCTTGTGGAAACTCCTTGATGGTTATTTTATGTTTCTAACAAATTTTAAATCTCTGTCTTTGTTGCAGCTTTACCATTTTGCTGAGAGGGAGATAATACAAAAGGACAACCTGGGCAACTGGAAGTCCTCCTCGAGTGCAAGATCAAATCTGGAGGGGTTATTCTAGGCCCAGTCTTCTTCTTTTGCCATAATCATTTCCAGGTCTTTCCTGAACTTGGGGTCATCTGGGGGGATGGGAAGGATGGTTCTTGATTCTCATCAAAGTCCAGGTTAGAAGATTCTGGAGACAAATACATTCCACATCTTTGCATGGTCCAAATCTACAATAATGGAACATCTGGACCTGATGCATGAAACAGAAGCTGGATGAGTTGAACCACCAGCCGATGTTCTGCAGCCAGAGATGTTACACGATAGATCTAGACTTAGACAAAATCTTAACAATATACATCCCTGGAAGAAGAGTAGCTACACTTGATTTTTGTATCTAAATGGGAGAAACATCTTGGTAAGTGGGGGCTGACCTCTTGGGGGAGGGCTACAGGCTAGGAGAAGTAACTGGAAGAGAGGACTCCCTGACTGGATGAGCAGGAGTAACTTTCAATTTTTCCAGCCCTAAGAAAGCCTTCCTATCCTTTACAGTGGAAGGTTTAAATGATATGCAGAAGGAGCAAACCAGCAAAATAGGTATTATCAAAACACTCTAGACACTTTGCATGCCTGAGGTAGGATCTTAGCCCCACACTTAGAGAGCTTAAACTCTTTTTTTTTTAAATCTATCATATACATAATATTAACAATAGCCAGGGCAAGACATCAAAATAATTATCCTCATTTTTCACAGGAAGAAATGGCAACAACTGCACAATTACTGAACAACAAACTGTAATTCTGGCAAAAAATAAGTGGCAGAATGAAATGACAATGAAATTGCCACAGCTTACTCAATTCAGACTACTGCATGGCTAATACAATAATCGATACTTACGTATTATCGCAACCACATTTTTGCGGTCACAAAATTCAGAAACTTCAAGTGAAACAGGTGCATGTACAAGTCAGAATTGATCTTCCAAGTGTTTTCTACTGTGACATTACAGTGGTTAAGTATCAGGGGCACACTAAGCTGTACACATACACCAATAGTGTCTATCAGCAGTTACACACACTGGAATCCTAAACGCTGTAGCACTGATGCGATTACCTGTCCTCACAAGCAGCTTTGAAGCCATTATTCTTTCCGTTCGAAAAGAAACAAATGCCGCTATTTACTGACATGCTGACAGTAACACTCAGTGATGACTCGAAAACTACACAACTGCAACTTGCAGGGAATAATGTAAAAATATGATGCAGAAATCTGGACACTGGAGAGGTATCAGTATGGCCAAGTGCATTCAAGATAATGCAGACACACACGTTTACAAAAAAAGGCCGGTAAACATGTAATCCATGAACAGTTCCTCATTGTAAAGTCATTCACCCCTTCTTCTCTGAGTTTTCCTATTACTAAATCACATGTGTGAATTCTGACCAACACAATACAGGGACATATTTTAAAGCATGATCTTTTACCCCTTTTACAAACTGGAGAAATCGATTCTTACAGATTCCATTTGTCAGTAAGATAGCACCCTTTACAATTCACCTATGAGGTTGTAATGCACGCAAATCTGGAAGACAACTTTATGATTGCTTTCTCCTGATTAAGCTAATCGAAACTTTTCCCGTTAGCACTAAGGGCTTTGATCAACATCACGCACTGTTTCATGGCCTCATTTCACTTGAAGTAGGCGACTTTCGCAACCACGAAAATGTAGTTGCGATAATACGTAAGTACCCAATAATCTAAGTCATTTTCCTTGTAACAGAAATAAAATGGGACAAACAAAATGAGGGTAGAGAAAAAAATGGAGGTAAGAAATTTTAAAATCCTATAACAATAGCAAAATGACCTGTTTTCTGGAGATCAAGCAAAAATACACCCACACACACATGCATATACACCTACACTTACGGATAAGGAATGTAGATAGTGAAGAAAATGAAACCAAACAGCGGTAAAATAATAATAGCCCTCAGACATTCTAGTGAAGAGAACTCTTATTTGGGTGAAGATATGTGAAGAATGAGTCTTCCAGCCTAAAGAACATGGGAAAGGAGAGGAGTTTAAAAGGCTGAGAAAAGTTATCATAGCCAGGCACACAAAATATTTCCTAGCATTTGTCCTGTAGGGTAATGACCACAATACCAGTCATGTAAACCCCACATTAAGAGTGACCAAATGTCATGACTAAAAGCCAGTCCCTGGAGGAATAAGTCAGAGCTCTTACTACCGAATTGAGCATGCTATCCCCTGTGCTTTGTCTCTTCCCAGCACCTCTAGTGCCATATCTTTCCATGTCACTGATCTCTTGGTGCAGATGACCCCTTTCCTACCTATTCCTGTTTCCTATAGCAGTAGACTGCTCGCTCTGTGAATGTCCTAAAAATGTGGGTGCATTTTTTGTATTAATCACAGTCTGAAAAATCTTATTGTGATGAAAGCTCTTAATACTTTAATTGTAGCATTTTTCTTTAGTTATTACAGCTTTTTAACATTTTTTTAAAGCTAACCATGTGTTATTAGGCAAGTTGTATTCTGTTCAATCTTTTAATAAAATTTGAAAGCTTGTCAGGTCAGATTTACATTCAGAGTTAGGTGTAAATAACATGATTTTAGTTTTTATTATAGCAAAACAAAACTGATTTTTATAACTAGTTTTTTGATGTACTGAAGCTATTTTGAAGCTGATCTGCATCTGTTGTAATATTTTTGGCTGAAAAGAGAATCATTAACATGTTGCATTATTTTTGCAGAATATTAAGCTCATAACTTTAAGAAATGTTGCTAGCATGTTGCATTATTTTTGCAGAATATTAAGCTCATAACTTTAAGAAATGTTGCTAGCATGTTGCATTATTTTTGCAGAATCTTAAGGTCACAACTGTAAGATATGTTGCTAATAAGGGGAGAAGTACAAGGCCCCAAGAGACACCCGTCATAAATGATTGTGGTAAACAATAATACTATTGAGCAGCTTTTTAGCCTTGATAATAAAATATTGTTAACACTGTAAAATGACATTGATAGCTCAAGGACACCCGAGTAAACAACATTAACTGATCTGGACTTCCTTCTGATGTAGGCATTACAATCCAGTACATATCTAGGCTATGTGTCTAACTTGGAAACTATGCTGGTAGATGGACAGTAGACCATGCCTGCAGTAAGGCATAAGTGGGGAATGTATGGGACTGATATTACCATATGGCCACGGGTGCTATGAGTCACGTGTCTAAAGGGTAAATCCCTTACAATCTATGGGTGTGCAGAATATCTGCAAGATGCACGTTCCAAACAGTAATATAGTATTAATGCATTCACAAAAATGGGCATTTGTATTATTTTTGGGGTAGTTTGAATTTTCTGTTTAGCAGTTTATGCATGATAATTATATGTTTGGGGATGTATTTTAATGTAAAATACTGCCAATGCCCATTAGAACTAATTGGTTGCTGTGCCAAATTATACTTTTTTTAAAAGTGCGGAACGTTGATATGAAATTTTTGGAGTAGTCATTTTAGGGACCTGTCTCTCAAACTGCTGTGTTACTGTACAATTCCATATCTGAATGTTATCTAGCAGTCATTTTTATAAACTGCATTTTGTATCGAGTTGAACCAGTTTAGTGTTAAAGTTCAGGTGATGCTGGCCCACAAATGGTATGCCAAAAATCAAAGCTCAAAATATTATGGCTTGGCAAAGCTGTAGGCATTTGTTGAAAACACTGTTTAAAATGCTTGTTTTCTTTTTATCAGTTTTAATTTCTAGCTTATTGGTGTGCAGGTTTATAACTTCAACTAAATGGAAGTTTTAAGGTAGTCATTTTAGGTATCCTCCTGCCAAGCTTTTGTATTCAATTGTGCCACTCCATTTGTAGACATCATCAGTCATTTTAGTAAATCATACTTCGAATATCGCTTGTACAACTTTAGTACTATAGTTCAGGTGGAGGTGGTCCATAGATTGTTGAAAATATGAGATCAAAGTGTTAAGTTTTGGCAGTTTTCACATTCATTATTTAAAAAAATGTTGCTCACTTTAACCATCTGATTGTCGTGCAGGATTATAACTTTTAACTATATCAAATTTTGGTATGAAAAATTTTGAGTGGACATTTTACAGTTTAATTTGTAAATTTTACATTACAGTCATTTTCAAAAAATGTAGAATATGATAGTGCATGTGATGGTGGTAAATAGTCAGTGTATTGAAAATATGAACTCAGAATATTATGTTTTGACAGAGATATCAGCACGTGTTCAAAACAGCTTAAAAAGCTCTTCATTTTTTATTAGCTTTCCAGTGGAACCAAAGTGTTTAAAGTTTTCAGGTTGCAGTTTTTTATTTATTTATTTATCTTTGTCTACCAGAAAAGTCTGACTGGATAAAACCCTTCTTCATAGGAAGCCCAGGGAGAAAAGCTCCACATTTAAAACCAGTTTTTATATATATATATATATATATATATATATATATATATATATATATATATATATAAATACACTTACATGATATCACAAGGACTGCAAAACATAGGTAAGTACACATGCATGAGAGGAAAAAGCTCTACAATAGCTTACATACACATCATTTAGAAACACAGCAGTGCACACAGCTGACAAAGGTATATACCATGTTGATCATTCATTAGAAAGAGCCACATGCTTATGTATAGCACATAGAGATATAACACTGCAGAAGATATTGTAATATTTCTACCAATTAAAATAATAAAAAAGAGGTAGCTTAACTGAGGAAATGTTAGACAGCGGGAAAGATGGTTGGTAAGGTAGTGCAGTGTGATAAGTTAGCAGTACAGCCACGATGAATGCATTGTAACATTTAAGACTGAGAAGTAGTCAGGGAAGTGGGAGTGACAGAGGCTACTTGGATTGTTATAAGGAGTATTATTTTTTGACAGATAACGAGAGAGTGTGGTGAAGGTGTGACAGGGGGACAGTGAGACAGTGGTTGAATTATTTACAGAGAAGAAGAGATTGAGTCTTGCACTTTTTTATTTCTAGATAGTCTTTTCCACGGCTTTTTAAAGATATTTTCTACTTTTTCTCTGCAAGTTAAGATATGTGAACTGACTGCAGAATCTTCTTCCACTGCAGGTCAGAGTTACTGGTGAGAGGAAAGAATGTCTGACAGTGAGTAAGATTTTGAATTGTGTAAGAGAAAAAGGGATCTCTGACTGAATGTCTAACTCTAGGTGGCCTGCATTAGTTTTCATTGTATATGAAATCCATTTGATGCACAGGGAACTAGCAATCTGGTTACTGATGTTAACATTTAATTATGAAGCGACATTTGAATATACAAATGGGAGTGTAGATTCTCTTTTCATGTTACTTCTCCTGCACTGAACTGATGTACTATACAAACGCAGGATAGTAAGTCCTATACGCATGCTCAGTACAGCAGTAAACAGGGAAGAACGTGGAGGAAGACAACAGCACCATTATACAAATAAATTATTTAATAAAGGTAAGCAATTTCTTTCTTAAATAATGTCATTGTATAATAGCAATAATTCACTCCTGTTTGTGGGTATATGAGGATTTACTCACAGTTGGCTTTGTTTAATCACGCAGGCTTCATCCCTGGGATCAAACCACAGCAACTGTGGGTAAATCCTGATATACCCACACCCAGTCGTGGAGTACTGCTTAAACACAACTTACTAGTTTACAGTTTCAGAACTGTAGGAGTGGCTGCATGTGTTTGTGTGAGTGCGTGTGTTTATCCTGATTCTGGTCCTTGAACTAGATTTTGTGTTTTATACTGTTGGTATTGACTTTGTAGAGTTTCTCTACAAGACTGGAATTCTATTTCCTGTAAACATGGTTTATGCAAACTAAAAACATTTTTAAGTGGGCGTGCCCTTGTTGAAGGTTGGGCGTCGAGCTGGTACCTCGGCGTTTCGTAAAAATCTACTGCCAATCATTAGCGGACCGGAGTTCCGCTGTTGCGACCCCTTACCGGGAAAAGCTGAAACACAAACAACAACAACAACAACATGCACTGATATTGTTAGGTATCTAATACATTATAGTTGCGTGCATAATTTTTCATCATAATTACTCAGATTTATTCATCATGTTTCACTAATGAAAACAGAAAACAAAGTTTCACAGAGATCATATTCATTGTGTTAATTGTGTCTGCTGCCTATAGCCTCTTAAGATTTGTAGACCAGAAATAACTAACAGGGCCTTTTTTTGGTATGGTTAGAAATAAAAAAAAGTGACACAATCACCCAATATTTATTTAAACAGGGCAGGGTAAACACATCAGGTTGCAACAGTCTGGATACTGTATCATAATTTACTTGGGGAATCTATTATTCTAAGTGCTTTCTATTACTGAAGGTTGGTACAAAATTTTTCTCATTTGCCTATGAATACAGGTGTTGAGTAAGTTTCCAAGTTAGGATAATTGTGAGTTATTTTTAACTGCATGGTTCCAGATCCTTGGAAAATATATTAGGTTTCTTGCACTTTGGAATACTCATCTGCACCAAGATATAGCACCTTAACTGCACTGGTTTGAGCAGGTCTGTGTGGGTTTGCACTTGGTATCACTAGTTCCTTATCCAGTACCACCAGCTCTGGACTATCTGAAGTCACCTTACAATAGCAACTGTCCACATCAAATAACAGGAAACTCATACCATATTATACCGTCAGTACGCCATCTAGCAGGGTCTTCTCATCAGTATGCCATCTAGCAGGGTCATCTCGTCAGTACGCCATCTAGCAGGGTCTTCTTGTCAGTACGCCATCTAGCAGGGTCTTCTCGTCAGTATGCCATCTAGCAGGGTCTTCTTTTGTTCCAATGCTTACTGAGTACTGAGGTAAGAACTGAACAGGCATTACAAGAGCTCTATTTTTCAGACATTATTTCTTCCTCCAGCGTAAATATGTTGAACAGCTCAAGGCAAACAAAAAATCACCCCATATATGTAATGTGATGCAGTCTCTATAAATATTTTGTACTCACCTTTGTAAGTATTGTAAGATGTGAATACTCGTGGTACACTTCCTTTTCCCTGTGGCATTTGCACAAATTAAGTCACTGACCTTGCAGCACATCACCTCACTGTCAGTCTTACTTTTATTTTGGGTAGAAACACAAATGTTGCACGATGTCAGAAGTAGCAAATAGGAAAATAGTGCAGAAAAGGAGCTGCTACAACCTGCAAATCTTTTTCTGCAAGTTAATATATCAGTAAACGTGAAACTGGATTGAAAAGTTTAGTTTGTTCCTGTCAGGATGAGTAGCTGAGAAACCTTAGACCATACGGCACTCACTTTTCTCCAAATAAAATTGTGTATTGTCAAAGTTTTGAGAAGCAGAGAACAATAACATTGCAGTGATAAAACTTTTTTTTCCAAATAAAAATGCTTTATTTTTGATAATAGAAACAGTTAAGGTATACACAAAATATTGGATATGACATTTGTAAAAGCATGTGGAAATACAATAGCATCCATACATAAACAAAGACAGAAACAAACTTCTCAAACTATCAACAATAAAAACTATATGCAATATCTACAAGCCTGTTACCCTTTGACATGAGAGAGCATGAATGGAACACAATGCTAAGTAATAATACAACCATATATGTACAATCATACCTATGAGTAACAGCAAACCCAAAAATTTAGAGTATGGACTATTTCGACCGTCTAGAAACCATACAATAAATGGCAAATCCTTTGGTTTCTGTCTTTTAGTCAATATTTAGGGCCTGGTCTAGTAAAAGTTTCCAGAATTTCTGACAGTACACTCTTTTATTGGTATTTGATAATAAGTTTTTGTGACGAGATAAATTTAAATACCATATTCCTAAAACCGCTCCAACAAAGTTTTGTGCGATCTAGCCAGTTTTTTGTTATATATAGCTTGATTAGTGTGCAGAGAGTGATTAGGACATGATACTTTAATTTAGAGAGTTGGATGTCAGAGATATGGAGTACAGCTAGTTCCCACGATAATGTTGATTTCTGGTAACCCATTTTTCCTAGGCATACTTTAAGACAGGTCCAAAGTTTGTGAGTGTGTTTGCAAAACCATAGAATGTGTATGAGGTCTGCTTGTGGATAACAGCAGCATGTGCAAGATGGGGACATTTTTGGATCAAATTTATTGGGGATGGTGGGTGTATAATAGGTGTTTATTAATCATTAGTTGTGCATATATGAGTTTTTTAAAGGGGGAAATTCAGTGGTAGTTTTGATTGCCTTAAGTTATTGTTCTTCTGTGAATGTGGAGCCATGTTGATCCCAGTATTTGGAGAATAGGCAGATTGAACTATGTTTAGTGAGATTTACCAGCTTATATGACATGCTCAACAAGTCACGTTGCTTTGCAAGAGACGGCTTGCACATGTCACCCTTAGTCTTTCGAATACTGGCCAAGGCTTTTGCCACCCCCATAGTGCCTTTTTTAGGCAAGGCTCAAAAGACAAACCTTCCACCATAAATAACACAAGTAACCAAAAACTGAGGGTAATGCTACTCAATGCCAGAAGTCTAAACCTCAAAATGCATGCACTCGAGGCACTCCTCAGTATGGAGAACATCGATATCTGTGCAGTAATAGAAACCTGGTTTAAGGCTCCAGAGAGCACCCCAGCACTACCAGGCTATAACTCATACCATACGTTTCAGCCACAGATCCCAGACCAAAACACAAAAGGCATGGGTGTATCCATATTCATCAGGGATACCCACACCTCCAGGTCAGTGGCGCAGCACGATGCCTCAGAGATCATCCATGTGCAACTAACAAAGGGAAAAACTGCAATTCAAATTGTAGCTTGCTACAGATCACCCACCATGACCCAGAACCCCCTATTCCACATTTCTGGAGACACTGGAAAATATGAAGGTCCTACCAAATGCCCTAATATTGGGTGATTTCAATTACCCAAACATTAACTGGGAGAACTACTCAAGTACTAACTCCCTTGCCCAACACTTGGTAGAATTTATAAACTCGAATGCCCTGGATCAACTGGTCAACATCCCCACCAGAGATGACAACATACTGGACTTGGTCATCACCAACAAGGGCGACCGGTGTTCCACACCGGAGGTCAACCCCTCTCTGGTTAGATCAGACCATAGACTAATCACTCTGGATATCCACATTCCGCCCCCATCCCCAATCAAGGAAACCACCGTGAAAAACTTTTCAAAAGCAAACTTCACATTACTTAAGACAGAGGTGGAAAGGTTCACAGCCCCCATGCTATAGGACAATGCTGTCCAAGCTGCTGAATCCCTTAAAAAGGCACTCTATGAGCACCTGCAAGAATGCATGGATCGTGCTATCCCAAGCAAAACCAAGACTCACTCCTCCAAGAAAAGGAAACCAGTCTGGTGGACCCCTGCCATAAACAAGCTATACGATAGAAGGTGGAAACTTATGCAGAAAAGAGTAAAATCCCAAGAAGGAAAGACATCCCTGATCAGTATCAGAAGAGACTACGATCCCTCATTAAATCATCCAAGTCTAGCTTCGAAAGAAAAATTGCCAAGGACTCCAAAGATAACCACAAAGCGTTCTTTAGCTATGTCAAGAACCTAAGTGGAAACTCTCAGTTCTGCTCTGAGTTAGTGCAGAATGGCATAAGATACACTGAACCAACTGATATTGCCAACATTCTGGCAGACAGGTTTAGTGCAAACTTCACCCCCTCTCACCCCCCAAAGGGCCCATAACCATACCAAAAGAATCTAGAGCCCTGGCAATCACTGACACACAGGTTAAAACAGCCCTATCCAATGGGACTGGACGGTGTCCCAGGCTGTGTCTTACACGAGCTCCAAAATGAACTAACCCCTCACCTAAACACACTGTTCAAACACAGCCTTTCTACAGGCTACATACCCATAGAGTGGCACACAGCAACAGTTATTCCGCTCCACAAAGGTGGAGCCACAACGGACCCCAGGAACCATCGCCCTATAAGCCTGACTAGCCTGGTCTGCAAATCTATGGCGCACATCATCATGGAACTCATTAACAGAGACGTTGGGAACCTCCAAACACTGGACCCTACTCAGTTTGGCTTTGTTAAGGGCAGATCATGCCTCCTAAACCTGGTGGACTTCTTTGAGACAGTTACCAAGGCATTAGATGAGGGAAACGAGGTCCGCACAGCCTACCTAGACCTCGCAAAGGCTTTCAACACCATTCCCCATTCTGGTATTATAGACAAGCTCACCAGACTGAACATAAACCCCTACATCACGAGACGGGCTGCTAATTGGCTCACGGGTAGAACCCATACGGTGACAGTTGCAAGCTCTAGGTCTGACTCTAAACTGGTTACAAGTGGCTCAGTCCTGGGACCCCTCCTGTTCTGTATATACTTCTCAGAGATACAGGCAAGCACAAGAGGACTATGGCTGACCAAGTTCACAGACGACTGCAAACTGGGGGCCATAACTGACTCTCCGGCTGATACAGACATCCTCCAGAAGGGTCTCACTGAGACGGATAACTGGTGTCAAAATCATGGCCTCAAGCTAAATGCCAAAAAGTGCATAGTCATCCCCTTTGGAAAAAACAAAGTACTCGCGAACTACCACATATGTGGTAGTCCCCTAAATACAGAAAATGTAATAAGGGATCTGGGGACCCAAGTCGATAGTAATCTCTCCTTTGATAATCGTATTGCAAAGGTGGTTAGAAAATCCTTCTATGTGGCCCACCTAATCACAAAAGGGTTCAGATCTAGAGCAAAACAGGTTATTGCGCCCCTCTACTCATCAGACCCATCATAGAGTACAATGCCCCATTTGGGATGTACCTAACAAGACACCTGCAACAGCTGGAAAAACCACAGAAGTACCTCACCAAGAGGATTACTGACCTCAGACAGATGCCCTATGCAGCCCGACTGAAGAAACTCCAGCTGTACTTGGTTGCATACCGCCTACTCAGAGGTGATCTCTGCCTGACATACAAGGCCATGTCCAACCCAGAATTGATGGACATGCTCCACCTAAAAAAAAAAACAAAAAAAAAAAAAAAAACAAATCCCGAGAGCCAAACGCTCTAGGGATGGAAACCTCACCACAACGATAAATAGCATATGCTGGAGGGATAGATTCCTGTCCCAGAGACTCCCCATGCTTTGGAACAGGATTACAATCTACATTAGGTAGAGCCCCTCACTAACACTCTTCAAGAGAAACCTTGACGAGTGGATGGGAAACAGAAAATTTACCCCGGGGATCACTGCAGCAGCTCTGCTGGACAGAGGCACAGGGAACTAATCTAAGGGGGGCGGGGAAAGCCAACACATTCTGGCTAGGCTTAAAGATGCCCTCGGGCAGATAGCCTAGTACTTACCTATGAACCTATGCATTGGAAAGCATTCTTTCTTTACTAGAAAAACTTGACATTACTTCAATGAGCCTACTGATGTCCTATTCATTAAGAGGTATGTCTTTAGTTAGTGTTGATGTAATTTCTCTTATTTGATGTAAAATGATGGTACATTTGTTTTTTACTTTCAATGCTAAACGCAGATCATTTAAGTTTTTATTTTTGTGTTTATATATGTTCCAAACTGAACAGTCTTTGATGAAATGGTATTCCATGAGATTGATCAGTTTATTGTTAATTCTTATATTAGGGTTCAGGCGTAGTGGTTGAAGGAGAGGGAAGAGGTTGTCTAGTTTTATAGATTTCAACTCCTGAAGAGTTTTAATCTTATGCTTCAATATCATGCTTATTTTAATGTTTCTAAGATTTATGGAAGTTATAAATGGGAGGGCTTTCGGGTTGATGTTATTTCTAATCACATGTTGACGCCAGATCCTTACCCAAGAGGGGGACCATCTATCCTTGTCAGAGCGAAAGTGTGAGAGAGAGTAGACAAATTCTATTGGCACATAAATTTTATAATAAAGGTGTCGATCAGGTAGGCTGAGACCCCCTTTTTCTTTGAGGTATATCATTTTTTGAATAACTTATCCAGACCGATTTAGGAAACTAAATAAATTTGGCGAGTTCCTTATTCATTTTTGGAATGATAAGATTTGATGCACTGAAATGATATAGTAGTTTTGGTAATACATTCATTTTAACTATTGCTGTTTTGGACAACATAGAGTTTCATTAGTTGCCATCTATGTAAGTATTGTGTAATCTTTAACCATGCCTTATAAAAGTTATTTTGTAGCATGGAAGCTTGGGTGTGTTCAAAACAGATCCCCAGATATTTAAAGAAATAAACTGTTTGAAAAGGAGAGTCCGGGAAATAGTTTATTTTGTGATTTAGCGGGTTAATGAGAAATAAGTGAGATTTCTTATGGTTGATTTTGTAGTCTGATACCTTTGAGTAACTGTTTATGGACTCGGTTATTTTCTTTAAGTCAGTGTTAGGGCGCTCAAAATAAATGTTCAGATCATCTGCAACTGCTGATATTGTTACTTTAGTGTTTAAAATTTTTGGTAATGAGTGAAAGGTTTTTTAGTGAGATATGGAGGAAAAATAGTTCTATGAATAAATTAAAGAGGTGTGGAGAAAGAGGTCATCCTTGCCTTGTTCCATTAGAGATCTTGATTGGGTTGGATAGCCTTTTATTGATGAAGAGGTACGTATAAGAATCCTTCTATAACATTTTAATCATGTCAGAAAATTCCTGTGGGATACCGAAATGGAATAAAGATGCAAATAAAAATTTCTAATTAACCCTGTCGAATGCTTTACAAATGTCTAATGTTAGAGCATAAATCGGATTTCTATAATTTTTGGTCAGTTGGATCATGAAGTCTAAAACGAATGTATTGTCCCATGTGTGTTTGTTGCACATAAATCTATCCTGTTCCGGGGATATTAAGAAAGGCATTATTTGTTTGAGTCTTTGTGCTAGGAAAGAGAACGAGATTTTAACAGCAACATTAATCAAGGATATGGGTCTGTAATTATGTGGGTTGGTTCTGTCAAGGTTATTTTTTGGAATCAGGATTCTTTTGGAATTATTCCAATAGAGATCTGTTATACCTTCTAGTTTGATGTAATTAAAAACTTTTAGAAGGATGGATGACAGCTTTAAGTTAAAGGTTTTACAGAAGTCAGGAGTATAGCCATCTGGGTCAGGAGCCTTACCTAGTTTAAGGTTTGCAATGACATCTAAGATTTCTTGTTGGTTGAGTGGAGCAGTGAGAAATTTTATTTGTTCCTCGCTCAGTTTAGGAAATTTAAGATTATAGAGGAAATTTTCAATTTCAGAAGTGGAGATATGGTCAGCGTTCATTCCTTATAATTCAGAAAATATGTGTTGAAAAAACATCTATAATCTCTGAATCTGATTTGTACATTTTATTTTGGTACTGTAGAAGGGTGATTCTAGGGGCCCCCTGTTTGTTATCGATTATTCTTGCTAATGATCTAGATGGAACTTACATCCATTCTGAATATCTAGCTATATATCTTTGTTCTTGGAGAGAGTAGTTGTGATGGTGCAGTTCCACCAGCTGTCTTTGAGTATGATTAATTAGTTTTTCTAAGTCAGGGTTTAGATCCATTTGATAGCTCTTTTCGAGTTTCTTAAGTTCAGAGATTAATTTGTCTTCTTTTTCCTTTCCCAGTTTTTTATAGTAGGAGGCTTTTTGAATTAATGTTCCTCTAAGTTTAGCTTTGTAGGCAGCCCATTGAATATCTAATGGGATGTTGGTGGATTCTAAATTTTTGTCAAACTCAACTAAACTATCAGCAATTTCCTGAACCACTTCTCGCTTACATAGTAGGTTGTTATTTAACGTCCAATTGTAGTTATTAAGTCTGGGTGATGGTTTGTTTATGAAATTTATTTTTAGGATAATTTTAGCATGATCGGATAGAAACCTAGGTTCGGAAGAGAATTTTAATTCTTTCCCTTGTCAGGGACTCTGAGATTAGGAAGAAATCTAGTCTTGACCAGGTATTACAACATTTAGAATAATAATTGTATATCTTATCTTTATGTAGATTGTCACTGAAAGAGATAGGCTCTATAAGGTTAAAAATCCATCACTAATTCCGCAGTGCAAGTGATGCTTGGAAGTTGAATGAGCTTGAGTTACTGCAGCGGTCTGAGACTGGGTTTAAACTGCATTCCAATCCCCTCCAATTATATAGTGGTGGTTTGGTAACTTACATAGGATATTGTAGATTTCTAAAATAAAGTCTTGTTGTCTCACACGAACCATAAATGTTTAAGAAAAGGATATGTTTTCCGGAAGTAGGGTTAAGGCTTGTGAAAAGGCACCATCTTACATTTTTATCAAAAGTATATTCTCTGATTGGCTCTTGAAATGATTTTTTGATTATAATAACCACGCCCTTAGAATTAGAACTATCTCCTGCTGCAATAATAGATTTTATCCACTTCCTATCTGTGTCTCCAACTGACTCATCTCTGAGCAAGTGGGTTTCCTGTATGAAACAAATATTTTCCTCTGATTTGTAAAGTAGATGCATCAGAAGTTTTTTCTTTCTCTTATCTTTTAAGCCCCTTACATTTCATGACCCTAATTTCCACATCTCTAAGCATTTAGGTTTTTAAGCAGTAAATCTGGTTTTCTTGTGTACTGTTTCATGTCAGTGTGGGTCCAACTTTTCTTAGAAATATGTATACAAGGGTTTACTCTCATGTTAGTAGCGCTTAGCTCCTTCCACACCATCCCTGTGCCTAACCACCTGACCTCCCTAATTGAAGGAGCCTAAGGAAGGAAAGTTATTAGACACAACCAAGATATACAAACTTTCATCAATTCAAAAGTGTGACCTATAGGTGTATTTATAATTTAATTAACCATATTAATTCACCAACAAGAGTAAAACGTACGTACAATGATATAATTACCCCAAGACTGTCTATCCTTGACCCTGCTTAGGAAATCCACATCACTCCCAGCTTAGGGTATAGCCCAAAATAGTTAGAGCCAGCAATATAGGAGTATTTCAACCTTATAGCTACTATATTAACCAGTATAATACAACGTCCGCTTGAATGGGAATATAAAGGGGTTTAAGAAAGTCGCTATTTAATATACCCTAGGACTGTATATGCCTCCAGTATTTACCAACTTTATCCTCAGCCTGAGACAAATCAGTATAGATTATGGTGAATACTCGTGGATATGAAAGCAAGAATATGCCTTACCATGTTTACCCGTAACCACTCTTTCTCACAGCATATAAGACAATAATGTCACATTTTCATAATTTTCTTTTAGACAATGAATGAGCAAGGAGATCCACTCTGCATATGGATGAACAATAGACCAACTGAGATTGGCATTGTGAGGAGATCACAAATGACTGGATGTGTAAAGTGGTATATTTGGTTTCTAAGATTATGTATCCCTGTAGATAAAGAAAACACTACAGACTATGTGATGTCTGAATCAGTAGTTACTATCAGAGTGTCATCACATCTAGTCCTCAAAAATTGTAGAGGTTTCATAGTACAGTCCTAAGACACAATAATATATTATAATGAGAGAGGTTAACTTCTAAATATAGCAAATGATGCAGAGAAAAGAAGTATAAATAGTTTATCAGTATTGGATACATCTAGATGATGTATCTATGTCTTTTATTTCCCACCCCCGAAATTATAATAGAACATACCACTACCAATTAAAGCAGATGTACTAAGTATTTTATGCAATCTGGGTATTTTGTGCATTGAATATGAAAATATTGTGTCTCTCCTCATGAGGTCTCAGTCAGTACATCTGTCTTGCCGACATGAGTTACGCACTTAGTTATCCCATTTTGGAGGTTAAAATGGGTATAGACCTTTATGTCAGCCATACACAAAGCCTCTTCAATTGACTATGACCAGGAAATAGAGGGTAATATATAAATAGCAAAAGTTACCAAACTATACTGAACAAGATAGAATAAGAGCTCCTCATATAGGTTTACAAGCACAATCTTTTCTTAGAAAGCCTGTTGAGCCTAGTTCAGCATGCAAATAGCTTTTGTTATGGCAATCATCATTAAATCTTTAGGGGAACCTTAGGTAAGTTATTAGCAATATCCTATAATGTGTGTTATAGCCATAAAATTGAGGAACACAAAACAGTAGTAATATGGAACCATATCACCAGGAACATCTTATCCTAGTCAGTATAAATTTTCAAAACTCACAACAAGTATTACATAATTTACTACGTCGGTGTTAGCTCATCTCTGATATAATAAAACTTGAGTTCAACAGTTAAGACCTTCTCAAATTTACTACGTGAACAGGAAGTTCCATGGAGTAGACTGCACTAGGTTAAGAACTCATCGCTCCAAGACTCAACCTTCTTGCATATCAAACGACTTCCTTCACTAACAAATAGACATTTATTTCCTCCCATACAGAGGTGAAATTACCAGTTAGGACCCAGTTAGAGACACAGAGTTGGACTACGGTCCATGTCTCTTTATGTCAATAGACTAACTTGGTGAAATGAGCCATCGACTTTGTACAGAAACCTCATTTTAGCAGAAGTCACCAAATACTATCTATAGCGTCTTGTTTATTTAGACATAATGATAAAAATAAATCTGTGCTCTCACGTGCAGAGTTGTCAGTCTTCCATACTGGATTTTTCTGTGCTGCTCTTGTGTGGATTTAATGAGGGAAGACAACACCAGAAGTTGTTACACATAGTTCTTCCTACCACCCACATGACAGCAAGACAAAAAGGTCCTAGGATATTTCTCACACATGTGTGTGAGTTTCCGGTAATTTACTTATTTATTTATTTTAATTTAAATGTTTAGTTTGTTACAAGGAGCATCAACTCTATACATTTAAATTAAACTACACTGCCATTTGAGTTGGCAAATGCAGTGATATTTATGCACCTGGGAGCTTGAAAGGTCAGGCACTTTATCGAAGCATTTGATAAATATTGGTTTAGCTGCATTAGGAGAGTCCATTGTATATTTTACTTCATTGTATGAGAAGGAAAGAGTTTCTGGAAAGCACATCTGAAATTTTATCTTTTGCCTGATGAGCTCCACACAGAATGGTGAGAGTTTTTGGCACTTTTCTTTGATCATCACTGGGAGATCATGAGATATAGATATTCTGTGACAATTCCACATAAAATGCCTCTGTTTTTACTCACGTCCAACACTTTCTGGATGTCTTGATAGTTAGGGAATTTAACATATATTAGTTTAGGGATGTCAGAGAGCTGATTTTTGTATAGTGAACGGTGAGCTCTTTCAATTGTCATGTCTTTAGCGTTCTCATTTAAGTTTAATAGTGTGCTAAGTATTTGTTTGACCATTACCAGGAGGTGGTTTTGATCATATTTTTCTGGCAGACCTCTTATGAGAATGTTGTTTCTTCTGCTTCTTGCTTCCAGATCTAGGAGTTTCTGTTAGACATCATCAAGTATTTTGTTTTTGGCAGTCTGCTCTTCTCTTAGTAGTTCAATTTGATGTTTGTTAGCCTGCATTTTTTCTTCAGTAAGATCCATACGTTCAGCAATTAGGTTAATTGTGTTCCCGAACTTTGGGAGCTGATCGGAAAAGTCTTGCACCACAGTTTGGAGTGGTAGAAGGGCAAGTTTGAGTTCATCCATTTGGATAGTATTCTTCAGTTTCTGTTTAGCATTCATTTTAGTTAGGTCTTGCTGCTGCTTTGTTACTTTATGCCTTTTTGATATAACTTCTTTTTTTGGAGAAGCTATTGCAGATCATTTTGTTTTTGAAGATTGGGTTTCCATAACTTTCGACTCCTTGGACATAACGTATTGTTTATTCTTTTTAATAACAGTTTTCTGTCAGCCCTGATTAGACTCTTAGGCCCATAAATTCAGCATGGTGGAGAGACCTTAGTGATACCTGGAGGGGGGGGGGGGGTTTAGTCATTTAGTTGTGAAAAGAAGAGATCCAAAGCCATATTCATGCTACTATTTGCTCACTAAAGCTGTGTTCCTTAGATACAATTTTTGATGTTTTAGACAGGTATACTGGCAGTTAGATGGGAGCTCCATGGAGAGGGTGCTTTCTAGACGACCCCCATCTTAGAATCCCCCTGCAGTGATAAAACTTGACAAACAGAACTACTGCCATCTAAGAAAAATTCTGCAATCTATCTGCCTTTTTTTTTCATTCATGAAGGCAAAAGGTCCCAATGAAAAACAGTGATGGAAATTAATCATTTAAAGAATAATGTTAAAGGCTGTGTATGTCCTTTCCTTCAAAATGGTAGCAGGTTAATCTAGTAGCCCACATGTCTGAATTCAATTCTATGAAGACTGCTTGAAACTTACAGCAGTATATCTTCAATCATGTCAAGAACAAAGGAATGGACTTTGTAATTTGCAAGAAATCTTCCAAGGATAATAAACTTATTATCCATTTTAAAAACCTGTCAGCTGCAGAAACAAATGTGATTTCAGTCAGCTTACAGTGTTAAATAAATGAGGCAAACTCTGATGGTGAACTTGGTAGTTCGTAAAAAAAAAAAGTACTGTAAATGCTACACTTGCCAAATGAACTTAAATCTTGGAGTTGAACAAAAATCAGAAAATGTGAATAAAGTTAGAAGGAAAGAAAGTGCCCAGACTAGTTATAGTGCTGCTCTATTTGTACCACCTAATGACACAATGTGCCAGTAAGTGAAGAGGACTAAAGCTCTGACTTGTTAACGAGTTGCTTCTTGTGCCAAGAGTGCAGTGTTTGGTCCTTCCACCTTCATTTTAGCTATTGTGTGACCTTATCAAGTCATTTATCTAGACAGTACTTTGGGAAAACTGGGAATTTGGGCCAGGCTATTTACTTTCAACTGTTTTGGTACATTTATTAGGTTTGTTGTCTCCAGGACAGCATGTCTGATAACTCCCTATAAACCTAAGAATGGTATAAACAGGAAAAACAGAGGAGTAAGATGGAAAACAAATCTTACTATCAATCTGTTTAATGACTTCTCTAAAGAAATAATTCACGCAAGATAGTAACTTTATTCCTGTAGGACTAAGTTACTTAAATGTGGACCATTTAAATGTCTTGGTCATGTTTTTAGAAGCACTGCGGCATCTAACGTGACATATAATGAGTTATGTCCTACCTAATTTATGTGAGCAGATTTTAATAAACGCTTCATAATTTAATTTAAACCACGGCCCAAATAAATATCATTTGTGACAGTAAGGATATCGTGAGGTATCTACATAGACTTTAATAGATACATCTCTGTGCACATGTGGTAGTGTGCCCATTAAAGTCTATAGATGGACTTTTCTCCTTCCCTCTGCTGATGTTACCATGGTTAAAGTTTACATTTTATGCTCAGTGACATGCTTGAAGGTGAAATTGTATTTTTAAAAGTCCCCCCCCCAACAACAACCTTTGGCTAAAAATGTTTGTTGATGAGCAAAAAATGCAATTCAGCACTTTATGAACTACATGACGTGGTGGAAAGGTAAGAAAACAAATATGACCAACACACTTTAACCTTATTTATATTTCCTGTTGTTTTAATTGGAACTTAGCAAAGACAAATATTTTCTTTAAAAACAGTATAAGATACTAAAGGCTTTACAAGAAATTGTTTTCAAAGCAATAATGCTTCACAAAAAGAAGAAGGTGAGATGGCAGAAAAAGAAATTTCAGCGACTGAATGAACAAAAGACAGAAGACAACAGAGAGAAAATTCAAGATTCTACAATCAACTTGTTTGGAAAAGAACAGAATGGGGCTATAAACAAAACATTCATAATCAGAGAAGTGTTCTATTCTGGACCATTTTACATAATGTTTGTTAATTTTAACCTGTTAGTACAGTTTGATTACTTTTATATAAATATAAATGTGCTTATGTCACAAGTGATAATTCAATAAAGATGTTTAAAAAAAGACTTCTTCTTTTGCTGTATGGAGCAAAATCCAAGCCATTAATGGAGAAAGAAAGGAGAAAAATATTTCCAATTTCAAAAGAAAGCCTGGATATGTGGTACAGCAGATACATAACTAAAAAAAAAAAACAGAACAAGTTCTTATTCAGACATCATTAGAAATCAGAATGACTCTTGGTATAATTTTCTGGAACAGACAGAGGATGTTAAGTATTGTTTGAGTGCAAATGGCTTGTTAAAACTTGACACTTCTTATGAAGAAACAGGGAAATAAAATAACAGATGGGAAAGTAGAAAAGAGATTGTAAATATTCAGAATTTTTTAAAAATATTTTTTATCCAAAGGAAACACATGCCTACTTCACTTCCAGGATGACCCTGGGTGTAATTTCCATTTGTGAGGGTCTGTCTTGTTTCTGCTCAGCTTGTTTACTACAGTGTTTTGTTCTGACAGAATGTACGAGGCCTGAGGAGTCAAACCGAGCGGCAATGAGTTGCTACCTCCTAGACCATTATGGCAAGTCTCCAGAGAGGGTAAGATCTGGAACTCCCTTGTCTGCTTATGAACCACATCACTGTGATGTGGTCTGTGATAACTTGTGAAGCTCCTGGAGACTAGATGTGATTTAAGAATTTTAAGGCTTTTGCCTTTCTTGCTTGTTCTACACACCTTACACAGCAGCACCCCCCAAGCAAAGTCTGAGGCAACTTTTGTGGCAGTCTGAAGCAGAGATGTAAGGGAGAAGGGGATACCACAATACCACCCTTCTGACAAATGTCAATACCGGAATCTGAAAGGATAAGGGGTTTTGAATCCAAGACCAGAATGATCTGAGATACCACTACATTTTTATCATGTGATATCTGCCAAAAAAGATTCATAATAATCATAGAGGGCATAAAACTCAGAATATAGAGATATTTCGTAGCAAATGTAAGGTTGGAAAAGCTCTGGAAGATTTCTTTGTACAATTCTATTTTGTCTAAAGGAAGAAATTATCCAGAAGACATCCCAAAAAAACTATTCTGTTGGAAGGGATGAGAGAAAATATCTGTACGTTCACATGAAACCCCAGACTGAGTAGGAGTTTCTTGACATGTCAGGGAGTTTTGATAAATGGAAAAAAGTGTTTGCAAATATAGCACAATCATCCAAATATAGAAAGATGTGAATGCATTGAAGTCTGCAGCATGCAATCACTGGAGCCTAGAGCCAGCCACTTTGCAAATGTCCTTGGTGCCGTAGATAGACCAAAGGTTAAGACAGAGAACTGATATTGTAAGATAAAGAAAATTTTAAGAAAAGTCTGAATTATTTACAAACTGGTATGGATGATAAAGCATCCTGTAAATCTTTCACCACAAAACTGAGGGGGGAGTGTCTCATCAATGCTGGCCTATGCATCCTCTGGTTCTGTGACAGCATCTGTGATGTCCTGTCCAAACATCCATAATTGTCCATGTCCTAGGCTGGAATTGGTGCCACTGTAGCAATCAGTATGAATGAATTTGGAGTAGTTCTCTTCTGCACTACATAATCCTGGACCTCTTAGAATTGGCACTGATGGCAGCAAGGACCATTTCATAGAAGGCATCCTGGCACTGTCAACAGTGCCAAAACCTCTGGAGCTGAAGCCAAGTCAGGGATGTTCAGTTCTGAGGCATCAAATGCCGAGCTGACACCAAGACCTGCTCCGGCAGAATTGGTGCTGACAATCTCTGTACCAAAGGCTCAACACCAACAACCAAAGATCTAGCAATAGTTATCACCAAGATGTAGTCTCACTGATCTGGCTTAATTTTTTCCGTACTTGCTCAAGCTCAGAGGAGACATCATTGTCTTAATGGCAGCAACACGATGTGCAAGCTTCATCAACAAGGCAAGATTATGGTTTTGAAGGAACCTCTGCTTGTGAGGCGTTTGTTGCCATCACTAGAGGGGACCAAAGGCATCAGTATTTCTGCTCCAGTCTGGACAGGACATGAGAAATTTAGAAGATATGTTAAGAAAGAAAAATTAAGCAGGTAGATAACTGAACAGGACAAGAGAAAAATCTGTGCTAGAGATAGCATAAAGATACACAGTGAAAGGGAAAAACAATCGGCATATAATCAATAGGAAAGGATCAGACCTAAGGAAACTAGAGTGTGGAAGAGAGGAACATGTGCAGGAAAGTGTAAACTTAGTTTACGATAAGGTAAAACGTTTTTGATATACTAGGAATTATATGCTGAATAATGGTAAGTGAGTTTGTAGAGTAAGAAGGGAAATTAGAGTAAGAGAAAGCAAACATTTGGAGAAAAAGCATGCACTTGCAACAGATTAGAAAAAAGTGAGTAGCATGGTGAACAAGCACACGAGAAGACACAAGAATTAAAACAAAATTCTTTTAATTTACCTTTGTAGAGAATGGGGGATGATAGTTGTCATACTGAAAGAGAAAGATAGTTCCAAAGTTTAGATCTATGGGTAGAGAGTTGTAAAGTTTAGATACATGGGTGGAGCATGAGAAGCCATAGCTATTGTGTGATTTTTTTTTGACAACAAGAATGTTTAAGGCTGCAGATTTTAGAGATTTTGTGGGGTACACCACTGTAGTCCAGAACGAAGAGAGGGGCACTTGTCTGGAAAAAAATAGAATAGTGTGTGTAATCTTTAACTGTGAAAGAGTGAGGCAATTTGAAAATTCAAATAAAATCTCCACTTTTGCATTTATGGTGATTTGCATGCAATGGTTCTCATAATAACCATAATCAGTTGTATATAACATAGGTACCAGACCATAATCACATTTGTATCGACCCTCAAATGCTCACAGCAGATGTAATAAGCACTAGTCAGACTGCTACTTCCACATTCATTTCTTTGAAGTGCCATTTATTACACTGGCTGCTGACATCCTCAGAAATAAGGTAATTGCTTAATCTGTTTTCTAATTGTAAGAACATCTTTGCTGAGTTCTTCATCCATCCAAAAGTCTGCTAAGTTGCTCCAGATTTCTCAGTTACTTAGCTCCTCTAATCAGACTTCCAGCATTCTTATATTTATACATTTTCCATACACAAAATATTCATCTTGCTCTGACATACCCACTGGGAAGTTGAAATATTCTATGCACTTTGCGTACATTAATAATGCTCATATTTTCATTAGGTATGTTACAAAATACTTCTTCAATGATGAAGACTCATTCATTTTAATTCAACTCAACTATACCGTTATTTAGACAGACTGTCTAAATGTATTCAGTATATTGTAACTAATTCATATTTAGGTCCATAGACAGTTTCTGTGTTTTAACACCTTCGTTAAATTATCACTTAAGGCATAGGTATACACACATAAATAGAAAAGAAAAAACATATTAACATATTCATTTACATACATTACACACTACATATATTTTCTTTACAACTATCGTTAAGTACAACATTGCATACATTAGGTTCATAGGTTCATAGGTTAGTACTAAGCTAACTGCCCTTGTGAGCCATTTTAAGACTAGCCAGTTATCCCTTGTGAGACTCAAACCCTGCACCTTGTGTTTGTAAGGCAAACACCTTAACCATTATTGCTCAGTAAATGCCTTCCATTAAACCTCACACCACTTCCTGAACATTATTTTGCATGTATTGTTCCCATAAATTCCATTAATTTTATATATAATTTGCTGCTTCCTTTTTCTAAAGATCCCATTTCCAGTTTTTAATCTCTTTTACGATATTCACTGCTTTGAATACGCTTGGTTTAGATTTTGATTTCTAGTAGTTATTTGGCAGTTACTATAATTAAACTTCAAAAGGCCTTATTTTGTGTAGACAATTCAGATCTTGTGCCCCAGCTCAAAAGAATCATTTCCTTAGTTACAGTCATTTGATCCCCTATTATTTCTGACAGAGTATTCTGATGGGAATTTTTAAACTCTACCAGCATATTACACTCCTGAAAAACATGTTCCCAGTTACCTCTTTCTTCCCTATCACACGTCCAACATGTGCTATTTACCTAAGGAAAAATCTTTGAAGTCTGCCTAGGGTATAAAATACTTATACAAATACTTGTCAAAAATCCAAACAAAACGCTGACAGTCCTGTACTCAAAGGTCGGTCATAAGGGAACTGGAAAAGTTCTGAAGAAGTCAGCTTGTGGTTGCTGATGAAAGCGCTTAACTGTTGTGGTTTCCCGAATAAAAGTTTTGAGTACAGGACTGTCAGAGTTTTTTTGGATTTTTGACAAGTTTTCTGCTGGTTCTTGGTTTTGTGTTTCTTACTTATACAAATACTCCCAAGCAAAAATCGGAAACATTCTGGAGTCTGTTGTATACTTGGGAGCCATACATATGTCCTCCGATTGTTCCCTTGTACATTACTTTTCCAGATTTTTCTTCCCAATCTTTTCTAACCTCCTCTGATGGATTCTTATAGTTATCATACAACATTTTATATGCCCAACTAATTATCTCCTTTTTCACAGCAGTTTCAGTTCTAGATTCAACTAAAAACTCAATGAGAGTAGGTTTTTCACTTAGGGCCTCCCCATCCTTTTCTGTTTGACTATACCCCAATATCAATCCCTGGAAGGGAAAGCAGTCTCTGACCTGCAGTACAAATTTTTTTCTGGCCTCTTCCACTCTGTAACCTTTCCCTCTCTAGATATTTGCTCCCAACACCTTAGTTCCTTTTCCAATTTTCTCCAATAAATTCCAGCCGCCTCTTGCCTACTTTCTGTACCTCTTTGTATAGCCATCCCTACTGGCAAACTTTCCTTTCTCTGTTCCTGTGTTGGCTTTGTTTTTTGAATACTTTATGTAACTTTATGAATACAATATTATGTATAGATGCTGTCATTCTCTTTAAGGATCTGCAATTAAAATTCCACTCACTCTCTCTTTTTTCTTAAATTCAACCTATTTCATCATCTCTTTCTGCTCAGATTTATAACCTTCTGCTTGTGTTATGTATATCAGTCTTAACTGCATAGCTCTAAAATATTCCTTCAGCTCAGATAATCCTAAACCAAATTGCTCTACTGGGAGAATCAGCTTATCCTTCTGAACTCTTGCCCTCTTACCCTCCCAGATAAATTCCTTCGACTCTTTATTATTGTCCAACTATTCTCCTCTATGCCTGACTTATATAAAAACTAAAAGGACTAAAAACATTTTCACTGCTTATATCTTACTATAGAATATCTATAAAGAAGAGCTTCCATTTTCTCAGTTTTTATATCATTTAAATGGTTTTTATGAAATTGTTTTATGTAAGCACTGAGGAAGGGGAAACCCGAAAGCTTTGCTCTTTGAACTTGTTTTTGTTTTATTAAATAAGTGAACTTTTCTGCTGTTCATTTTTTGATTTGCATTTTGTTTCTTACTGAACACAGTTTGCTGCAGTGTTTTCTGTTTTGTTTTGATTTATTTGCGGTTGAATAAAACTGCAGGCATTCCAAACTGAGAAGGAGAATATGATACAGCCTTTGTCTCAGTGAGACTTCTTATGCATCAGTAATAACTGGTGGTGGACTAAATAATGGTTGCACATTGAAAAACGTGTTATATAAACGTGACAACCCTTTGCTGGTGTTTATGAACTCATCCCAATCTGGCAATATGGCAGCCATTGCCCAGGAGTCAGAGGAATTGAATAAAATGATGACATCGTTGGAAAAGAAGGTACAATCCTTTAAGCGGCTCCAGTGGCAACAGCTAAGATTTTTAGCTTATCTGGAGCTAGGGCAGTACCCAGAGGTCTATGAGTTCTGAAAATGCCTTGTTATGCAAACTTATACGCAGAACTGCTTGAAAAATGGCAGCACCTGAACCTTAAACTGAGCACCGATTATATGGTTCTCATGAATGATTTTTTTTTCTAAAACTGAGATTATATTAATGGAAGAGATTGTCCATCTAGAAAGTTATATCTCCAATCCTATGTTTAATGCAGCAGTCACTGTATATCAGAAGATGATTGATAGACTGGTGAATTTTTATAAAAATCTGGACGCCGCCAAGAGGCGTAAACTAATTAGAGACGTAAATGACTTTAAGTTAGACCAAATCTTTTCTTGGCCTAAAAATTAAGTTAAAACTGATGGCATTAAACAGAAATGAGCACCCTTGGACCAACTAGACACTTTTAGCAATGAGGAAGTGAATGTGATAAATGTGACCAATAATGAAGGAACAACTGAGAGAATAAACAAATCATTGGCAGTGAATTTGGCTGTTTCTATTGGTAATGGGTCAACCATTCAGAATCCACAATGCATTACCCAGAGGTTACAAGGTATGGAGCATTCTGTTGCAAATGGCGTAAGCTCAGCAGATACAGGTAGTGGAAAGAATGGCTCGACAAATGTAAGCACACAATTGAAAGAAAATTTTTCAAAATTATTCAAACCCATGGTCGTGAAACTACCAGAGAAAACAGAGGTGAAAATAAGATCAGCTTCCAGGGGGAGACCGGGACAACGTTCAGACTCAGTGAAACAGAAGAACAACAGTCCACAGGTTTAGAACAAAATGACACGTCCAAAATAGGTATTGTAAACACAAATAACAGCAATATTGTAAATTTATCGAGTTATGTTTTAACAGGAATGGACATAAACGTCCTAAACAAAGGACTTCAGTTTATACATAGTGGAAGTGACAATATATCACATGCGTTAACTGACTTAAAGCTGTTTGCTAGAAATTTGAATTTTAAAATGCTTTTTAAGGACTCTGCTGTGGACTATAGTAAAACATGTAGGAAAACAAGCACTTTTATTCCGTATAGCTGTCCTATTGTGTCAGCGTTTTATGATTTGTGTGAGGCTGAGATTAGACATCTGTATGAGGTTGAGAAACCATGTAAATTTTATAATTTGACTATTGATGAGTGTAATGCCTTGAAAAAGTTGGAAAATAAGCATGATTTAGTCATCAAACAGGCCAACAAATGAGGGGCCATTATTTTATTTGATAAGAACAATTACATGCCGCTCATGCAAGAGCTCTTAATGGATGAAAAAGCTTTCTTGGGTACTGATTATAATCATGCAAAAAGATGCATTTCCAATGTGAATATGTTAATATATGATATACAGGTACAGAATATTTCTTTAGACCTATTTAATTTTTTTACAGTGCCTTGTCCAGTTATACCTTTTATAAATGGCCTGCCTAAGATACACAAATCTTTGACCAACCCTCCACTGAGACCAATAGTTTCAGGTAGAGGTTGGATAACTGAACCTCTTTCTGTATATGTACAACAAACTTTGAGTAAATATTTACTGGTTTGTAAGAGTTATATAAAAGATTCGTCTGACTTTTTATGCAAATTATATCGATGGTGTGGTGAATATAAGGACACCGGGTTTTCTGTTTGTATGTTTAGACAAAAAATACTCTGTTCACGGTTATTCCCAATCAATATGGGGTAGAAGCTATACGGGAATTTTTGAATATGGAAACCAACATGACCCATAGGGAAATTGACAATTTATGCCAAATTATTTTGAATAAAAATATATTTTTGTTTGATGGAAAACCATATTTGCAGATATCAGGTGTTGCCATGGGTACTCCCATGACAAACACTTATGCCAATCTTGCATTGAGTCAGTGGGAGACGAAATATATATATAAAAATGAAGGTTATATTGATTCTAACCTACTGTTTTACAAAAGGATTGCGGGTGATTGTTTTTTGATTTGGAAGGGGGATGAGGGTAGTTTAAGGAAGTTTGTGGGTTATTTAGAAAGTAGCACTGAATTTTTAAAATTTAAGATGGAATGCTCACTAGAAATGATTACATACCTGGATATAAAATTAGAAAAGAATAGGAATGATATAAAAAACTAGAGTGCTTAAGACATCTGTCCATGCTAAAAGGTATACACATAGATGTAGTATGCATGCCCCACATACATTCAGGAGCATAATACAGAGCCAATTTAGTAGGGTACGTAGACTCAATGCTGATGAACAAACAAATAAGAAACAAATGAATGAGATGGCCCTAGAGTTTATTGAGAGGGGATATACAAGAGATATGGTACATCAAGTCATGGATGAGGTTATAAAAGGAAGGGTAGATAATACAGACCCATATTTTAGCCCTAAAGGTGAGTCCTTACAACACCAAAACTCTGTTCTAATAGGTAATAATAAACTGAGATATATTACATTTAATAATAGTACATATGACGTGGAGAGAATCATTAGAAAAAACTGGAATATACTTTTAACTATACCTGAATTAAAACAGGTTATTAATGAACAACCTGCATTTGCATAATGGAATGAAAGGAATCTTAAAAGGAGAGTGTGTTACAAAGATTTAACTAGAAATAAGCAGAAAAATAACCTTAAACAAGGTATATATCCATGCCTAAATTGCAGTTGCTGCAATATTTTAACTGATATATATATTTTGTCCATCCTACCAGTAAGATTAAGTATACTTTTGATTGCTATGCCTGTTGCAATGCTGTACAAATAGTTTATTTAGCTACTTGTGTACAGTGTCCATTGTTTTATGTAGGAAAGTGTAACAGAAAATTGAAAGAGTGTATAACAGAATACAAGTCAGAAATAAAAAGAAATATTGAGACTAACGCATAAGCTAGACATATGCTAGATAAATGCATATGACATTCTTTTAAATTTAGAGTTATTAGAGTAGTGCAAAAAAGTAGTAGAGGTGGGGATATAAAAAATATGCTAGAGAATGTAGAATCCTCATGGATTTTAAGATTAAAAGCAGATAAGTATCCTGGATTAAATAATGCAGTAAGTTTAAAACCAGTACTGCAGAAAAAACAAATGATGTTGCACCCATTTTATGTTTACTGATTGTTTTAACTGATAGTTTGTTTCTGTTGGTTGGCTGTGTCATATGATCTATGTGTTTTGATTATTTAAATGTTTTTTATGAAATTGTTTTATGTAGGCACTGAGGAAGTAGAAACCCGAATGCTTTGCTCTTTGAACTTGTTTTTGTTTTATTAAATAAGTGAACATTTCTGCTGTTCATTTTTTGATTTACCCAGTAATGACTGCACAGGTCTTCGAACCACATAAAATAATAGCCAATAACAGTTCTTGGCCACATAACATGAAAGTACTACTGAGCCTTCGGTTTGAATTTTTTCACCTCCATAAGCAATACGTTTTGCACAACTAGTCACATTTAGTTGTTCACCAGCTCTGACCTTTGCAAAAGTATCTGCAGACATAACATTACATTTTGAACCAGTGTCTACTTTGAACTCAGTGGATTTACCATTGATCAAAACAGTACAAAACACTTCATTCTTTGCCAGTAAATCTACTGCATCAATCTTTTCACCAATCACTGACACACCATCTACATAGAAAGCGGACTGTTGGAGGTTTACTTGATCAACTTGCTTTTATGAGTGACCCTTCTTTGTACAGAACTAAAACGAAGCATCAGGTAGTGTCGCTGGAGTCCACAAATGAAATACACTTGTAAAAAAGAAGAAATACAGCGACTCACATAGCAGAAGTTAAATAAATGCCAAATACCAATGGGTAGTAATAAATAAATGACAATTTAATAAGGGTAAGCGCTTTTGCATTAAGAACAACAATGCTTCATCAGAAAAAATAAACAATACTACAAAAACTTCAATATAAAGCCATAAAACCCTTCCCAACAATGATCAATTACCTGTGTATGTGACTCACAAATATCCTGCACTACTGAACCTCTCAGCAAACTTGTCACACACTGATGTAGTTGTTGTTGTTCTTAATGAGAAAGCGCTTACCTTTACTAAATTGTTGTTTATTTATTACTAGCCATTGGTATTTGGTGCTTATTAACTTCTGCTGTGTGAGTTAGCGTATTTCTTCAGTTTTACAAGACTCTTCTTTGTGACTGTGTGAGGTCTACTTGATTCGCAAAATCTTTGAAAATGGTTCCATTACATTTGTGGCACTGCTGACCAAATGCTATGCACTTTTCTGTTCTGAACTCATGGCTGGCACCACAACTGTGACAGTTAACAATAAAGCCTGATTTGGGTTTTGCTGATTCACCCTAAGATTGTACTGAGCAGCATCTGTTCTGCACTGAGCATGCTCCTTCAACTGAACTGGTCTTGGAATTTGCTAGAAGAGTACGGGTTTTACCTGGAACTCGCACAGGAGCTGCTGCTGCTATGTGCTTAGGCCTCCTTTTCCCTGTCTCATGCTGCATGCTGTCTACATTAGCTCTGGAGCCTATTGAAACCATGCTCTTATCACTAGCAAGCATACTTGTGTACCTTTCTGTAACTTCATGGATCTGACAAATCTCAATGGCTTTTATCAGCATCAAATCACTGTCGATGATGTAAAATCGCACGAAGCAAAATCTTTCTCACAGCAGCATTATTAATACCACACACAATTCTGTCCTTTATTAACTCACCTTTTAAATCACCAAACTGACACGTTTTAGGCTTGTTTCTTAGGTCAGTAATGTAAGCTGCAAAAGCTTCCCCTTGCTTTTGATCTCTTGTGTAAAACAAATGCCTCTCTAATGTAACATGAGTCTGGAGGTTACACATTTCTTTGAATTTGCACTTTAAACACTCGGGGCCTTCCCTTGATTCAGCCTGCACAACAATACGAGTTTCTCCTTCACCTTCATAAACTCCTGGTGCATATACAAATGAACGCTCCCATTCAATGGCCTCTGACCCTGCTAGATTTAGCAAAATGAGTGCCCTGGTAGTTGCATCTTTATCAGAATAAGCTGCTTGTATAAATATATCATACTCCTGCTCAAATATTCTCCAATTCTCTGCCATATTCTGATCAAATACAAGTGGCAGTGGCTTGTGAAATCCGTCTGCCAATATTTAAATGAAGATTTTTGCAAATATGCACGAGGACACACACTTATACATATACACACACGTGTGCTTGAAATTTATGTCAGTACTTGCAATAGCACAATAAGCCTCTGTATAACTGAACTTTATAAAATAAGTCTCTTGGGCACTGTAATACTCTGAAATCGCTTTACTGTAAAAGCTACTCGCCTTGACATTACTTTACTGTGTGAGATGTTTATTTTGGAATCATTTGACTATAGAAGTAATTTATCATCATTTTGGAAACCTTTCAAAAAACTGCATAGTGCGATAAACTGGGCAATAGAAGCTGAGGCTAGAAACATTTCAAGGCAACTGTACTCTACGAATAAACTATTTTGAAGTAATTGCAATTTGTGAATAAACTGTTTCAAAGTAATTATACTTTGCGAATGAATCAGGCAGAAGAAGCTCAGAGTGAGAAACACTTCAAAATTACTGCACTTTGCAAACAACAGTACAGAGCACAATGACATTTCCCAAAATGGCTGCACTTTGCTAATTACTCTGTACAGTGCAAGAAACACTCTGTAGTAGCAGCACTCTGTAAATGGACACAGCCATGCACAAGAAACTTCTTGAAATGGCTGTATTTGACTGCACTTCACAAAATAGTTGCACTTTGCATACAACAAAATCTTCAGAGTAAATGCAAAGTAATAAACACACACTGTAAGCACTTTTACACACTCCAAGACACTGGATACCTGTATCAACACAATACAAATTAACAGACATTTAAGAAGAAATGGCAAGGGGTTATGCTATTCAAGGCTTCAATCAATGAGAAGTAGTAATTTATGCCAAAACACAGTAATTTGCCAAAACACATGCAGTCGCCTTGCTTTATCTATGCTCAGTGTGCCCTTTTCTGCCCTTTCTGTTATATTCGTTTCGCTCATTTCATCTCTTTTTATGCCCATTATACTTATTTGTGCTCGTTTTAGCTTTATACATGCTCATTTTACAATTCTGAGGTAGTTCTGTACTCTCTATGTACTTTTCTGATACTCATTTTATCAAATAACCTTGTTTCAAGCATTTTGTTTGATTAAGGAGCTTTTTTATGCTTTTCTTTTGCTTAATAAATGTTTCTGTGCTATTTGTTTGCTTAGTGATACATTTTGTGTCCTTGTAATGTTCTGTTTTATCTCTTACAAAAAATAATTTCTTTACCTTTAGTTTGCTTCTGGCCATTTTTCTTTGCTCTCAGTTCAGTTAGTTTGCCTTCATCGTTACTTCTGCACCTCTTGGCTCTGGAGAGTAGTCTTCACCATCCTGGTTATGGCACCATGTCGCTCACAAGGTTAGGAAGAAACAGGCGAACGTTGTGGGTTCTTGTTCAAACAGCTTTAGTATATAGAAACACATCATAAACGAGGCTAAGTAACTAACTTATATACAAACTAGCTATCATGCACATAGATGTTAACACTGGCTGCACCTTCATGATAGCACTGAACATAACATGTGCTTGTAATTTATATGCACAGACTTAGAAATGCTTGTTAAAGGTACAGCACACCTGTTAGTCTACAGATTTAATTGATCCCACTGCTGCTAAAAACCTAGTTAATTCCAATCCTACTCTTTCTGATAAGTATGGGAAAATTATTGATAAGCATGGAAAAATATCTGCATGCTTCTGCAACTTTGATTTTTCAGAATTTTGATTTGTCAGGCTAATTTGTTAAAGTTTGTTCTGACTAGTTGTGAAAGTATGAGGAATGTTTTATCTGCAGTTTTTTTCTTGTGAGGAAATATCTGCTTTAAATAATTTAGTTTATTCTACTGCACAGGTCACTACTCATTGTTTAGAGTGTGCTATGACTATGTATGTATGTACTCTATGGTACTGTTTTGAGGAGGTTTGGATGACTGCATTCCCAGAACCTCCCAGATGTCGAAAAATTATATTTTAAATTGCTCTTTGGAGAGAGATTTAGTTTCTGGCCCCTTTGCTGCAGAGGTGATTAAAAAGTGTGATGAAAGGGGTAAGCTGATCTAGTGAATCTCTAATGTTTTTGGTCTTCCTTTTCCAAATTTTCTAACTCCTCATCCAGTTTTGGCAAAAAGCAGAACAAACTGTATCAACACAATACAGATTAACATACAAAAGATAACATACTTCCAAAGAGAAGCCTCAAATTTCCCAGAACCAAGGACAGTCCAATAAATCTGAACGACTACTCAAGAGACCTTTTGACTCCCTCTAACTCTGGCCGCTTTTTTCTTCCATAAAGTCTGAATCTCCATTTTTCTCCTTCTCAGCAGATAGTTTCAGACAAATGGGTTTAGAAGATCATTCATCAAGGTTACAGATAGCAGTGGGAAGAAATTCCTCCTTTCCAGGGGGAGTCATTCCTCATTTTGCAGACCAGACTCTTTTGTTTCCACCGATTCTTCATCACATGCTATCCCAGGATGTGATAGAAAGAGTTTCTCCTTCCCAGGTGGGGAAACATTTTTATTCAAGGATGTTTAAGTACCAAATAAAGGAAATGCTTGAAGACCAGTTCAGGATGTGCATTCAAAGTTAGTTAAAGCATTCTAGCTTCTCAATAAATTTGGATCCTAGACCTGATCAAGTTTGCTGAACACAGTTTTCAATAAAGTTGATCTGAAAATGCCATCTTCTCTTTAAAATGCATAATCTCCTTGTAGCAAGTGCATTCAAAAGAAATGAAAACCTATTTATTTGCACTGTACAAAAATACTATTACGGCATTCATGTACAATTACAGCAAAATTAAACACATCTATAGATAGCTATAAAATACTGTAACAGTGCTTGAACAATCAAAGAGTAGTGATATGAATGCCAAGCCTGGGCTGTTTTACAGCACTGACACCAACAAACCCCAATATTTACAAATTAAAATGACAAACAGCAGTAATCTTTCTACATAAAGCTTAAAGCATTTGCACTAAACATACAAACGTAGTCTGAAGACATTGTGAAGGGACATCCTTAACAATCAGGCATTCATGTAAAGTGCATGTCAAACTCTGAATGAAGATTAACAGACTAGTTAGGAATTCAGAATATCTGCTATTCTACAACTTACCAAACTTGAACTTTAGTAAGTACAGTAGTTCATCAACTTAAAATTTAAAATTAAGATTCTAAAAGTAGATTATGGTGAACTTTGACTGCTAGATGTGGGATAACCACAGTCTCAACCTTATATTTAATTCACACATGGCAGTAAAAATAACTGAGCCAAGGCCAAACCACCAGAGCAGCATGTTTTACGGATGTTTGAATGACCAGCCTCATTAAAAGCAACCAAGTAGTATTTGGGCGGATAGACTTTTAAATGACACCACTACCCACCTCAGACCAGAATGCCTCTACTCATTAATAAATTGAGCGTATCACACTTATAACTGGCTCCAAGACAATCTTTCATTGCTTTCAACTTGAAACCACATCTCTCTCAATGCTAATAAATCTAAAATTTTACTGTTCCCCCAACAAAGACTCATTCCTATAACAAAGATACTTTCAGAACACTCTCATAATTAAGTTGCATTTTTGGATGTGAATGTTATTCTTAACGAAAACATGTTGGAAACCAAATTACATCAAAAAAATACATGGAGAAATCATTATTTGTTGAAATGCAGCATGCATCCTAAACATGTCACTAAACATATTATGCAAAATGAAACACAAAGAATACATAAAAGATGTAGCAAAGATGAGACAAGAGAAAAGGAAATTTTGTTTCTACAACAAAACCTAAAAAGTAGAGGCTATAATGAAAAAGATGTGAATTTTCAAGAGGTTATTTCAAAGAAAAACAAGACAGAAGACAGAACCACCAGAGTGATGTTAACCAACAGCACAGACAACACATAAGTTAAATCTATAAGGCAGTTTTGGCCAATCCTCACCCAGGATGCCAAGCTAAAAGACATTGTAGGTAAAACATCATGCTTTGGCTACAAGAATAAGAAAAATTTGAAGAGGTTATTTTGCACAAAGGATGGGTTTAGCAAACATAAAATCGTTGGACATAAAGGCACGTTCAAGTGTGGCCACTGCACAGCATGCCCACTGATTGACTGTAATAACGAATTTGAACATCCAAGGACAAAGAAGAAATACACCTTTAATGTCAAAGCCACTTGTGTAACCCCCAATGTGGTGTACATGGCTACCTGTAAACTATGCCCTGCATTCCATGTAGGAAAAACTAATCAAATGTTTAAAAATCACATTTTGAGACATCAAAGAGACATTACTAATAAAGACCCACATAATGCTTTAGCAACGCATGCTGAAAGAAATGTCAGTCATTCTTTCACTTATAAGGTGATAGAGAATGTATATAGTGGAATAAGGAAAGGTGACATTGAAAATATTACTGAATGCAGGGAGAGTAAGTGGATTGTGAACCTCTGTGTTGATATTGAGCCAGGCTTGAATAACATCATTCCACTGAAACCTATACTAAAAGCTAGAAGACCAACTATTAGCTAAATGGAGGTGTGTCTGGCTTAATAATTCATGATTGGTCACACCCCTCAAAAGCAAAAGGTATAGGAAATGGAACACCCCCAGCTGAGAGGAAAGAGGATTGGCGTGTTTAAACAGCTGATTGACAGTGTGATGATTGAATGATTGTCCCAACAGTAAAGGAAGTAAGCACTATAAAAAAGGAACTTCTAGTCCCAATCTCTACGATCTGAAGAAGATACCGACACTGCTTATCGTTTGGAATACAGAGGGACTGTTTTATTCTACATCAAGATTTCAGCTTGACATGATTTTAACTTTTTCTACAATAAAATAATTTTAACTGCCTTTAAAGCTAAAAGCTCTTATTTGATCTGTTAGACTGGTTTAAGTTATTATCACAGTTCATCACAGTCACACAGCAGTTACTACATCTTCAGTGTGGATACTTTGTATATCAGACTAAAAAGACTGGATACTTTGGAGCCATCATAAGACTGGATACTTTGGAGCCATCATTTCGCTATAGTATAACTGCATTCACAGCATGAATATTTTGTAAGTGAATTTAATTGAAGTACTGGAAATTTGTGCTATATATGTTGCACCTTTAAAAGTTTTATATCATTTAACCACACTACCTATTTTCCAAGAGAACTTTACTTCATTGGCCATTGTTGTACAGCGTTTCATTTTGAATATTGTTTTTACTTGTTACTGATAGCTGTACTTTAGCGTTAGGAGGTATGCTTTCTTTATTACAATCTCTGAATTGGTTACAACTCCCAAACTACCTAAACTATTTCCAACTCACCACTGCTCATAGATTCGTATTTCACCCTTCTAAATGTCCAGCTCTAGCTAATATCCTTCCCCCTTGCACCCCTAATAGAACTCTCAGATCTGAACATCAAATCTTGATAGCTATCCATAAGCCCAAACGTCCTGCTGGCCAACTCCTCCTCTTTTTCTCACTAGGTAAAAAATGGAATTCTCTCCTCTCCACTCTAAGAACTATACTAAACTCAGAAAACTTCAAAACCCAGCTTTTCAAACACCTGTTCACTAAATGGAAATGTACCTGCCTTCACCCTACCTAAATCCACCCAACTACAAAAATGTTTTTGTTTCGTCTCTCCCAGGTTCCTAAGCTCTCTAAATCTCCCGTAACTTGTTTTTCTATGACTGTATCCAAGCTCTCTTCAATTCCTAGAGCTACCTACCCCTCATCACTACTGTGTAAATATTGTAAATAGTTTCATACTTTAAATGTGTACTTGTAAAGGTTTTATATTTCTCCTTTAAAGGTGTGTATGTAAAGTGTTTTCCCCACATACAATGCAATGAGTACTCACATAAATGAACCTGTATAACCCTTAAGATCATCTACAATGATGTTTGTCTGACTATTGTGCAACACTGTATGTACATTTGTTGCAAATTGTTCTAGATAATGCACCTTTACATTTCTGTATTACTATATCTGTACTGTATTATGTATTTAGAGCTTTTCTCCCTGGGCCTCCACTGAAAATGGGTCCCTTGGGCCCAGTGGACTTCCCCGGTAATCAAACTGGAAATAAATAAATAATAAATAAAATAAATCACACACTGAGCAGTAACTCAACAGAATATGGCAAGAGCTGTCATTCCTCATGCTAAAATAAAATCAGCTTTAAAGATGCAAACACTGCTCATGCCATTAATTAGTATCATAACATTCAGCTGAGACATTTTTCATTTGACAACATTTCTCTCTTTTTTTTTTTACAAGAAACATTTTTATTAAATTACCATGTGTAACAAAGACAATCTTATATTTATATAAATGAAAATAAATCATAGCAGCACAATCTTAGTTGCAAACATTATACCTTACAAACTTTGCCAACACAACTGTGGCTGCAAACATTATACATCACTTTTAATATATCCACTCATTATCAGTCAACCATTACACAGCTCATTCAGATCCTGCCTTCTTTTAGACATTGTTCCTCCTCTGCATGTAGTGGTCCCACATTTCACATTTTTCCTGTGTAATTTACTCCTACCCTTTTCTAAAGATACCAGTTCCAGTTTCTCTCTGTTACTATCTTTGTTACTTCTAGTAAAGTTGGTTTAGACTTTGATTTCTATTTTCTAGTAATTGCTTTTTTGGCTGCCATCATAATTAGACTCAGTAAGGCCTTACTATGTCTAGGCAATTCCAACCCTGCATCACAGCTCAAACAATAATAATTTCCTAGTCACTCCAATGTGCTCACCAAGCATCTCCGACAGAGCATTCTGCAGGGAATCTTTAAAGTCAGCCAACTCATTACACTCCCAGAAAATATGTTCCTAGTTACCTCCTCCTTCCCCATCACATCTCCAACATTTGCTGTCCACCTGAGGAAAGATTCTTTGGGGTCTGCTTCGGGTAAAAAAAAAATCTATGTAAACAGTTCCGGGCAAAGATCCTAAATCTTTTCAATTTTGCTGCATATTTCAGAGACATACATATATCCTCCCCATTGTTTCTTTGTGACTTGCTTATCCAATCTCTCTTCCCAATTCTTCCTTACCTCTTCTGATTGATTCTTATAGTTATGCAATATTTTATATGCTGTAATAATTATTCCTTTCTTAATGGCCACTTCTGTTCTAGATTCTACTAAGAACTCTAACAGTACTGGTCTTTTGTTTAGGACCCCCCTATTTCTGTCTCTTTGCCTGTATTCTGATACCAATCCTTGATATGGAAGGCAATCTCTCACCTGCAGTCCAAATAAGCTCTTAGCATCTTCCCATTGTATTAGTTTCCCCTCTCTAGTTATTTGCTCCCAGTACATTGGTTCCTTTGCCAGTTTTCTCCAATATACTCCCACCCCATCTTGCCTATTGTCTGTATCCCTAATTATCAGCAGAATCTCCTTTCTCCATTCCGGTATTGGCTTAGTTCTTAGAATACCTTCTGGTGCTTTATGAATATAATATTCTCTATGATTATTTTTGTTCTCCTTAAAGGTTTGCAACCAAAATCCCAGTCTCTCACTGTTACTTGAACTCCCCCCCACCCCATTTCTTCTTCATCTCTTTTCATTTTGAGTTATAGTTTTCTGCTTGTGCTATGTATAGAAGCCTTAAATGTGTTGCTCTGAATTACCCTTCAAACTGGGTAATCCCAATCCACCCACTTCTATTGGAAGAATAAGCTTATCCCACTTGACTCCTGCTGTCTTCCCCTCCCTAATAAAATCTTTCAGCTCTTTATTAATTACTATCCACAACTTCTGTTCTGGTTGATAAAATATGCCTGACCTGTACATAAGACTAAAGGGATTAAAAACATTTTAACTGCTTGTATCTTAAATATCCATATAAGAGAGCTTCAATTTTCTCAGTTTTTGTATTATCTTTTGATTGGTCTCTTCCCACATATCCTTAGCTGCCACATATGTATCATTTTTAATCCGTACTCCTAAATATGTAATTTTATCATGTCTCCATAAGTACTGATATTGCTGAACAAATTCATATGTGAGTACATAATTTACTGCTATTGCTTTTCTTCTGGCTTCATTAATTGAAATTGTCTCAATATGTTTCACAGCACTGTAAAGTCTCTTTCTTGTTTTGTTAGGTATAAAATAATGTCATCTGCAAATACAGCCAGCTTGTTTTGACTAACATACCAACTATATCCTTGAATTTCTGAGTCCCTTATTTTCTTTTCCAATGGTTCTAAATATAATGTAAACAACAAAGGGGAGAGAGGACAGCCTAGTTATTTTTGCCTCTGATCAACTATATATCCTCCTAATCAACCTTATAATTTTTTCAGGGAATGCAAATGCTTCCATTGCTCTGCTCACAAAGTCCCAACTCACTCTGTCAAATGCGTTCTCTACATCAAGACCTACCAACAACATAGGTTCATAGGTTCATAGGTAGGTACTAGGCTATCAGCCCAAGGGCCTACATAAGCCTAGCCAGCAAGGTACCATAGCTTACACCACCCAAGAAAGTTATTTTCCTGTGCCACTGTCCAGCAGAGACACAGAAGTGATCCCCGGGGTGTATTTCCTATTTCCCATCCACTCATCAAGATTTTTCTTGAAGAGTGCTAATGAAGAACTTTGCTTGACATAAATGGGTAGCTTGTTCCAGAGTATAGGAAGTCTCTGGGACAGGAATCTATCCCTCCAGCGTGTCCTGTTTATTGTGGTGACAAGGTTTAGGTCCCTAGAGCGTGTAGCTCGGAGGGATTGGGATTTCTTTAGGTGTAGCATATCCAACAGCTCTGGGTCTGACATAGCTTTATATGGTAGGCAGAGATCACCTCGGAGTAGGCGATATGCTACGGAGTAAAGCTGGAGTTTTTTGAGGCAGTCAGTGTAGGGCATTTGTATGAGGCCAGTAATCCTCTTTGTGAGGTACTTCTGTGGCCTTTCCAGCTGCTGCAGATGTCTTGTAAGGTACATTCCAATAGGGGCATTGTACTCTAGAATGGGTCTAATGAGTGACGAGTAGAGGGGAACAATGACGTCTTTTTTCCTGGATGAGAACCCTTTTATGATGAGGTGTGCCACGTAGAAGGACTTCCTGACTACTGTGGCGATGTGACTATCAAAGGACAGACTACTCTCCACCTGGGTCCCAAGGTCTCTTATCACACATTCAGTGTTAGGTAGATTGTTGCCTATGTGGTAGTTCATGGGTACAGAGTTTTTACCAAAGGGGATGTCACTGCACTTTTTGGCATTGAGCTTGAGGCCATGGCTCTGACACCAGGCATCTGTCTCAGTGAGGCCCTTTTGTAGGATGTCCACATCATTTGGGGACTTGACTATGGCTCCTAGTTTGCAGTCATCTGCAAACTTCGTTAGCCAGAGGCCTTCTATGTTAGCCTGTAAGTCAGAGAAATAGATACCAAACAGGAGAGGTCCCGGGATGGAACCCTGTGGTACTCCACTTGTCACTGCTTTGAGGTCAGATTTGGAGTCTGCACCTTTTACAGTGTGTGTTCTGTCAGTGAGCCAGTTGGCAACCCATCTTGTGATGTAGGGATTTATACCTAGTTTAGTGAGTTTAGCTATAATTCCAGAAAGGGGGATGGTGTCGAAAGCCTTGGTATTTTCTTACATTCTGCTTCCCTTGGGATCATCACTTTTCTGTTAATGTTGTCAAATGTTTGCCTCCCCCCACAAAACCACGCTGATCCATATGTACCAATTCTGGCATCACAGTTGTCATTCTTTTTGCCATTACTGACAAACACTTTATAATCACGCTTTAATATTAAAATGGGCCGGTATGAAGCTGAATCCGATGTCTCTTTTTCCTCTTTAGGTATTACAGCGACCACTGCTTTCTTCCAGGATGCTGGTACTTCTCCTCCTCTTAAAATACTACTAAACAAAACCTTCCAGATCTTTATCAGTTTTTTCCCGCCAAGCTTCCAATCCTCCACAGGACTACCATCTATTCCTGGGGACTTTCCTGTAGATTGGTTATACATCACCATTTGTATCTCATCTCCTACTATCCTAACTATTAGTAATTGAGCCTCCTCTACATCTAGCCTGGGCATAGTTAGGTTCATAGGTGTGTACTAGGCTAACAGCCTGAAGCCTATAGAAGCCTAGCCCAAAAAGATTCCCTGGCATCATGCCGCCCAAAGTTAGTTGCCAGTGCCCCTGTCAAGCAAGGCCACTGAAGTGATCCCCGGGGTGAACTTCCTATTGCCCATCCACTTCTCAAGATTTCTCTTAAAGAGGGCAAGTGAAGTGCTCTGCTTGACTTTAATGGGAAGTCTGTTCCAGAGTATGTGAAGTTTCTGGGTTAGGAACCTGTCCCTCCAGCATGTTCGGTTTATTGTGGTAATGGGGTTTAGGTCCCTGGAGCATATCGCATGGAGGGATTAGGATTTCTTTAGGTGTAGCATATCTAGCAGCTCTGGGTTAGACATGGCTTTGTAGGTCAAGCAGAGATCTTCTCTAAGTAGGTGATAAGAGACAGAGTATACATGGAGTTTTTTTTTAGTCTGTCCATATAGGACATTTCAATTTGTACCTTTTCTTGATTTCCATATTTCTCTGCTTTATACAGACTTTCATAGAATTTATAAAGTATATCCGATACTTCTACAGGATCCCTTCTTATCTTCCTTCTTACAGGCTCCATAAGCTTGGTGACAGCCCCTTCTATTTTCTGTTGCCTCAGTCATTGTGCTAAACGTTTTTCTGTTCTAGGGTTATTATCAAAAAACAGTTGCTTAACATCATTTTTTTTAAACTCATGCATATTACTGAGGTGATCCCTAACTTACTGTTTAGCATTCTGCAGTTACTTCTCTTCTTATTCTGTGAGATTCCCCCTATCTTGCAGTACTTTAACACTTGTCAGTCCCTTTAAGTAATTCTTGCAATGTCTTAACCATATCTCCCTTTCTTTTATTCTCACACTATTTTTAAATTTCATTTTAATTTTATCCCACTCCCTAGCTATATTTTCAGAAGAAATTTCTAACTTCTCTAATAGCTCCTGAATAATTTCTTCTGCCCGTCCCTTAAAGTCCTCTCTTTTCAACAGATAGGTGGGAACTTGCCAGTGTCTCATTTTTATTTCATTACTCTGTGTTTCTATTTTATTTTTATTTATTTATTTTACATTTATTTACCAGGATAGTCCGACTGGATACATGTCTATTTTCAGCGGAGACCCAGGGAGAAAAGCTCCAAATAGATAAACTTATATAGATTACACAAGAAGTTGGATAACATTAGAAAATATTAATCAAAGTGATTATGTACAGTGGCTTAGTAATGTTCCCTAGAAGGGACTCACAATTCTCATGGACAGACACAATTAAAAGCAAGAGATGTCAGACTGGATATAGAGCTTGGTGATATAGTTGCATGTTATGATATTTACAGATTATGCTTTCAGTTTATAACTTAATCAGGGTTGGTACATGGGCAAAGCCAGTTCACTTTGAGATACTGTTTTAGGTTTTTTTGAAGAGACTTTTGGAGGACTGTAGGGTTAAATAGTTTGGCAACGAATTCCAGATTTTCCCAACAACGTTGGCAAACAGGGATTCACCAGCAGAGTTATTAGCTTTGTGGGTTTGGACCAGTAGTTTGTTGGCTGACCGTAGGCATCTCAGGTTGCTATACGGCTTAATAATATTTGTAAGTGAAGGGGTATCCTCAAGGTGGTACCGAATTTTGTGCACTGTTAAGAGCTGATTGAATTGAATTATTTTAATTACTATTGGTGCATGATCTGAAATAGTTACTGGGTGCATATCAAGACCTTTAGTTAAATGCACATGTTCCTGTGAAATGCATATTCTGTTTAGCTTAGCCCAGTTTTTGTATCTTGGAGAATAGTATGTAGATTCACTCCGAACTCCAATACTGAATTCACATCTTCCATGCCAAACATTTTCATAAATTTCTTTAAAAATCTACCCTCCTTTGTTATATTTTTCTTCTGGTCCACCCAGACACATCTTCACTATTGCAAATCAAGTTCCAGTCCCCACCTATAAGTGGTTACCTATTAGAAAATCAAAGTTACGGAACTTCGAATACCATATGGTCGACACCATATGATTGAAGTTCCGTAACTTCAAAATTAAAAAAAAAAACAAAACAAAGACAACGTACCCTGACAGGTTAAAGCAGGGGGGCAAGCCACCCTGCACCCCCACACTCCCTGCTACTTAAATATACTAACTCTGAGACCGTACTTTAATGAACTGCGGTGAGGAAAAGGAAGATTTCCCTTTCCTACACTGTAGCGTGATCTCGGAGTTGGTAGATTTAAGTAGCGGGGGGGGGGGTGCAGGGGGCTTGCCCCCCTGCCTACACCTTTTACTTTTTCTTTTTTTTATGTTCATTTTGAAGACTTCGAATTTTCAATTGTTCGATCATTAAAGGTCGACCTTTAGTGATTTGAACAACTGAAAATTCGATGTTCCAATAATAACCCATTATAAGTAATATTCAATACTGAAAGCTGATTATTTCTCCCAGAATCTTCTTAAGCTCCATTACATCAGTTTTCGGTGGAATATAAATACATGCCAGTATAATCCTTCTCCCTTGCCATTAACCCCTTAATACTATAAATCTTCCATTATTGTCTTTTATATTTTCTTCTATTACTATTGGAGCTCATCTTGCAATTAATATAAGTACTCCTCTCTTTCTTTGCCCCTGATATTCTGCTGAATAACCATCTTGAACACCTTTCTTTATCAAATTCACATATTCAGTTCTTTCCAAGTATGTCTCCTGCAGCATAACTATTTGCACTCTATGTTTTATAATATTTCACTACTCTCTTTTTTTGTATTTATCTGTGAGACCATTAACGTTTAAACACATTATATAAAGAATCATGTTCTTGAGGGATTATTCTTCCCACCTGTCGCTTGTTTGTCTCCAACACATATGACAAGGTGACTGGGTTTTTTGTTTAGAGGCTTTAATACATAGAAACACATCAGGATGGATAGCAGCATCATTAAACACGAACAAACTAACTAACAGACAGACCTTACATACATACATGCTTACATCTCAACAGCTTACTACAAAATGGCCGTCAGAGTTGCAAGTGCTCAGTACTTATAAACTTGCACAAGCCCTTGGAGAGCTTCTTAAAGGTACATTCACACATATTGATCTATATCCTCCCTCTTAAAAAGACTGCCCTTTTGAAAAAACAATATTCGAGTTAGACAATCATTACTATATAAATTAGAAACAAAACACAATGTCCATGTCCAAATTGCTTCATATCTGCTACAGGGTTTAAATATGCAACCATATCTTATAACATAACAATCTGGACCAAACTTAGCAACCGGGACAGTCTGCAGTGCGCAACTCTTATCAGGTACATCTGGATTTGTCATAGGAATGGGAATCCCCTCTGGAACTGGATCCGGACAACTCACTTTGGGATAAAGAGTCTTTCTCACAGGCTATGTGCTGTGCTATAGGCTCAGGCAATGGTCTCAAATGCTTCTGATTCCACCTAAAAGCTGCTCCTTGTGATTCCACAATGTATGCTCTTGGCTCTGGACCAATATTCTTCACAACACCAATCCAGTCATAATCTTGGCACGTCTGCATCCTTACCACTTCTCCTTTTTGTAATGGATTGAGAGGTTTGCTGGTTTTACAGTAGTAGTACTTCTGGGTTAAGCGCCTCAAAAGACTGGCTTTCACTAACCTGTTGTTCTTGACACATGGAACCAACAATTGACTACTGATTCGTAATGGGGTTCTGGTTTGTCTCGACAGAAGGCTCTGAGCAGATGAACCAAAATGTTTATCACAAAGAACATTTCTGAGATTCAAGAGATTCAGGAAAACATCACTATTATCTTGTTTTGACTTCTCTAGCAACTGTTTCGCACTTTGAACTGCATGTTCTGCCAAACCATTAGATTGCAGGTACTCTGGACTACTTGTGACATGAGCAAAGTCCCATTCTTCAGCAAATCGTTTGAACTGCTGGCTTGTAAACTCTGTGCCATTGTCAGAAATAACATTGTGCGGACTCCCATGAACTACAAAATGATGCTTCATCTCAGTAATGACAGTACTGGATGCTAGATTAGGAAGTAGGTCAATCTCAAACCAATTGGAAGAAGAGTTTACCAATACCAAATAATGTTGACCATTCCACTCGAAAATGTCCGTGGCTACTGATGACCAAGGTAGTTCCTGAATCTGGTTAAGCTGAAGCAGTTCCTTCTGTTGATGTGGCTTTATACTATTATACACAGAACAAGATAAAAGTGCTCTCTCAATGTCTTGTGACATAGAAGGCCAAAATACTAGTTCTCTCACCCTACTTTTGGTAGAATCGACCCCTGGGTGACCATGATGCAAAATCGTAATGTACTCTTGTTGCAAGGACTTTGGACCAATGACTTCTGGACCCTCCATAATGATACCTTTGTCAGCCAAACTCTCATCTCTGTATAGAAAATAAGGTTGTACTTCTTGGGGTAAACTGGATTGCTTTGATGACCAACCTTGACTGATAAAGTGGATGAGCCTCTGTAAAACTGGATATGTGGCTGTGTGATCTCTCAACTCATCAAGATGTCTGGAAGAAAAATTTCTCACGTCAATGACTTCAAAATCAGTGTTCACATTCTCATGCTGTTCTGTGGTGTTACTGGGTAATCTGGATAAGGTATCAGCAAGATAAAGAAGTTTGCCTTTCTTGTAGACAAGATTGAAATTATACTTTTGCAATCTCGGCATCATGCATTGCATTCTGGCTGGAGTTGAATGCATAGGCTTTCTCAAGATTGTGACTAAAGGTTTGTGGTCTGTTTCAGTCTGGATGGGTCTACCATAAACATAATCATGGAACTTCGAACATGCAAACACAACTGCCAAAAGCTCTTTCTCGATCTGGGGATACTGCATCTCAGTTTGGGTAATAGTTCTCAATGCCTAGGCAATAGGTTGATCCTCTTGTACAATGACTGACCCTAGACCAAATTTTGAAGCATCACAGGAAAGTGTAACTGGCTTATGAACATCACAATATCTGAGTGTTGGTGGACTAGGAATTCTCTGTTTCAGGACATCAAAGGCTCTTTGGTGTTGCTCTAATCAAGACTATGATATATCTTTACGTGTCAGCTCTCTGAGTGGTGCTGATAGTTGGCTCAAGTCTGGAATGAACTTGCCTAGATAGTTGACCATGCCAAGAAAATGTTGCAGGGCTTGAACATTGTCTGGTGCTGGCATTGCAAGAAAGGCTGTTTGTTTTGAAGGGTCTGGTCGTTGGCCTGTACTAGTAAATAAATGACCAACATAAGTAACTTCTTGCACCCTGAATTTGCATTTGTGTGGCTTGAGCTTAAGATTCACTTGACATGCCCTTTCTAGAACTTTTCTGAGGTTTCTGTCATGTTCAGCTTCATCACAACCTCCTACCAGTATGTAGTCTACTATAATAGCAGAAGGATACCCCCAAAAAATTTGCTCCATTGCTTGTTGAAAGACTTCACTTGCAGAATTTATCCCAAATGACATTCTCAAAAATCTGTACCTGCCAGAGTACTAAACACTGTGAGCAATGATGATTTTTTGTTAAACTGAATTTGCCAAAATGAACTCCTTGCATCTAAGACAGAAAAAAACAGTGGCATTTGGTATTAAGGCTGCAACTTCTTCAACTGTGCTCATTGGATTTTAATGCTTTGTTAAATCTCATGAATCAATACATATTCTGATGTCATCTGAGCTTTTCTTATGAGATATCACCATGGAAGATACCCATTCAGCTGGAGTTTCAACTGGACAAATCACACCGTCTCATCATTTTATCTAACTTGACTTTGACTCTGTCCTGTATGGCTATTGCAACTTTACTGGACTGACCTCTGGGTCTAACTTCATGGAGTACAAAACTGGGGTTTTGCCTAGTTTGTCTTCGAAAAGATCAGCATTTGTAGAAAAAATATAGCGGGTAATTAGAGTAGTGGTCTTTCAAACTAACTGATGGACTTCCTTATTAAATGAAAGCAGTCCCATTTTCAAATTGTCCCTCAGCCCTAATAATGACTGGACGTGCCTCTTGACCACATAAAATAACAAGTTATAGCTTCTTCCAGCAGAGTAACATGAAAGCACTACTGAGCCTTCAGTTAGAGTTTCTTCACCTCCATAAGCAACAAGTTTTGCACACCTTGCCAAATCAAGCCTTTCACCATGGCACACACTAGCAAATGTTTCTGCTGACATAATGCACTTTGACCCTGTATGAACTTTGAGCTCTGTGGGTTTGCCATTAATCCAAACAATACAAAATACTTCATTCTTTGCACTTAAATCTACTGCATTGCTGTTTCATGAAGCACCAACACACCATCAAAATAAAGAGTAGCCTGTGACCCTGCGTCATGGCTTTCTAATTGATCAACTAATTTCTGAAAATGTTCCCTTTTATTGAAAGAATGTGGGTCTTTTGATTTATAAAAACTTTTCAAATTATTCCATTTATTACATTTGTGGCATTGTTGACCAAAAGCTAAGCATTTCTCCCTTTTATATTCATGGCTTCAACCACAATTACAACAGTTGGCAGTGAAACTAGATTGGGGCCCATGCTTTGAGTTTGCTGACTCACTCTTATGCTTCACTGAGACTGCGCAAACTCTGGAATTTGCTAGAAAGTTCTGAGGTTTACCAATGAGTGGTGCAGGGGCTGCAGTTACTGCCATGTGCTTGGGCCTTATTCTTTTAATAACATGCTGCATACTATCAACATGACCTCTGTCACTGTGCCTTCTAGAACATCACTGTCATGAAGCAAAATGTTTCTCACAGCATCATTTTTAATACCACACACATCTGTCCTTCTATCATCTCATCCCTTAAAATCATCAAATCTGCACGTTGTAGCCTTATTTCTCAGGTCAGTTATATATGCAGCAAAAGTTTCACCAGACTTTTGATCCCTTGTGTAAAATAAGTGCCTTTCCATTGTAACATTTGTCTGGGAGTTACACATTTCTCTAAATTTACATTTTAAGCACTCAGGGTTCTCCCTTGACTCAGACTGTACAACAATATGACTATTTCCCCCCTCTCCTGTATAGATAGTAAGTGCATATACAAATGGGCATTCCCTTTCTATGGATTCAGATCCAGCTAAATTAAGCAAAATAAATGCCTTTGTACGGTCATCTTTATCAGAAAATGCAACCTATCCTATAAGAAAATGTCGTACTCTTGCTCAAACACTATCCAGTTCTCAGCAGTATTACTGTCAAATACAAGTGCATTGGGTTTTCGAACTCCATCTGCCATGCCCACAAAATATACACAAATACACTGAAAATATGGCCCTTGTAATTATGTATGAACAAACTGTGCTGTGAGCTTGTAACACCATTCTAATGCACAATAAACTCTTTGAAATACTGTACCTTGCGAAATATGCTCTGTAATGGCTGCACTCTGCAAAATATGCCCTGTAAAGGCTGCACTCTGTGAAACAGCTTTACTGTAACACTGCACAAACAAACAAACAGTTTATACATTTCTAATAACTCGGATATCTTTGTTTAATACGAAAAATACAGGTTTGCGAAAATGCGGTTGTTTCCCTTATTTTATTCATTTATGCAATTTGGAGTTTATTTCAAACATTTCCATAGTGATTTGAATATTTTTATCAATATCGTATGCATTGTTTTATGTAAATATCATTTAGAACATTCTGTATGCCCTGTTTCATAATATACGAAACGAAATAGTGCTGAGCAAGTTTTAATACCTGAAATTCGTTTCTGACCTGTTTTGCAAAGTTTGCACATTTTAGGGATGATTAACTTTTGTATATTCCACCAGCTCCTAGCAAGTGCCTTTAATCGTTTTAGCCAAGCCGCCTTTAACTTCATACCCTATGAATATGCCATTTTTGATTCCTTGCCCTTTAGACATGCCGCTTCTGACACCATGTCGCTCGTTCATCTTTAACACATATGACAAGAAGGCTAGGATTTTTGTTTAGATGCTTTAATACATAGAAACTCCTCAGGATGAATAGCAGCATCATTAAATATGAATTAACTAGTTAATAGACAAACCTTACATACAGACATGCTTACATCTCAACAGCTTACTACAAAATGGCAGTCAGACTTGCACGTGCTCAGTATTTATACTCCTGTGCAAGCCCTTGGATAGCGTCTTAAAGATAGATACACAAATATTGATCTGCACCACCATTTATGTATAACAGCTTTTTTGTTAAATGTACGGTTCCAGCTTTTGTATTCTATGCATGCACCATGTGGCAGGTTAATATTTTATAAAGTTGTTTCCTGTCATCTCCATTTGAGCCTATGTCACATCTTGCAGAATTTTTTGTTTTATTGAAAACCCTCAAACAAAAATACACACAGGCCCCCAATACTCTCGTAAAACCTAATAACTTAATAATAACACACAAAACTATGTACATAATAAGAACAAATGTTCCAAAATGATAGACACACCCACAAGGTTAGAGACACCCAAAAAGAAAGGGCATTCATGCTAAGACACATGATACAGTCTGTTCTTTTAGTAAATGATTTTTGTCTTATCTTTATAACCATTCCAGCTAAGAAAACACTTAAATACTTTCAGTAAACATTTTCTCCAAGCCATTTCTCTTTATCAGATTGCCTTCTGGTGACATTTGTTATTTATTTGTTTATCTGACATTTATTGACCAGGTTTGTCCATCTGGGCATGTGTTCTTTTTCAGTGGAGGCCCGTGGAGAATAGCTCCAAAGTTAAGGTCAGACAAAAATTAGATTCAGATCAACAAATAATGCAAATCAAACATTAGCAGAACAGAAGTAAAAATACACAGGTTAACAAAAACAATCCGTACAAGAAAGAGCTTCCAAGGACAAAATGAGCAGGTAAGATGTTCAAAGTACAGACGATCTAATGTGAATACAGATTCAGTATTATGGATATATTTCAAAGGATATTTGGAGGCCAGTTATAATGTAAAAAGAGATATTATTGAGAAAGGGATTACAAGTAAGAAGTAGGTATAGAGGAGCATTAGGTCAGAGCAGGGTGACAAAGGTGCGGAGGAAACATGTATTTGTAGGCAAGCAGGAGAGACTAAGGAGTTAAGTATAAGAAGAAAGGGAAATAATACAGGAAGGTAAAGGAGGGAAAGGAAGGCTAAGTATTAGACAACTGGGGAAGAAGTTGGAGAAGTGAGGTGGGGAGCAGTACAGTGTTGTTATAGTACACAGAAGGTTATGATATTTTGCATGTTTGTGGGGAAGGAGAAAATGAGGGATAGAGGGAAAGGAAGGAAGAATTAGGTGGGGTGGTTAAATTGACATTTGCTGGTGCTATGTAGGTAATGTCAGAGAGCTGTTTTGAATTCTTAAGCATGGGTGATATTTCTAATGGCCATGGGAAGCTTATTCCATGACACAACAGTAAGATAAGTGATACAGGTTTTGTCCTAGAGGTTTTTTTCAGTTTATGAATCTGTAAGAAGCATTGGTCTGAGCTTCTGTGGGGGCATGGTGGGTTATAGAGGGAGACAAGAGAGGATATGCTAGGGCATGAGGAGGGCTTATTAAGGATGGTGAGGATTATGAGAAGTTGAGAATATTGAGAAGAGATGACTTGGTTAGAAAATTCTAACCAACTGAGATTCTGGAGAGCAAGACAATGATGAGATTTAAGTGGCATGTTAGCTGCAAATCTGGCTACTTTGTTATATGTAGTTTCTAGTTTAGCTAGAAGAGAGGACTGTAGGTCAGCTACAACTTGAGAGCAGTATAGGAAGTTGGGAAGGAGATAAGCCTCGGCAAGTGAGATTCTGGAGTTAGAAGTAAGGAACCTTCAGTTTCAATAAAATAGGCAGAGATTTTGGTGGGTTTTCTTCATACAGTTCTGTACATGGAGATTGAATTTAAGTTGGTCGTCAATGATTATGCCAAGCAGCTTAGTGTCAGGTTGAGTTGAGATAATGGTGTTGTTTAGGAAAGAGATGGTGAAAGAGGATTTTAGATGATAGAAAGATTTGGGTAGGAATAGAAGGAGTTTAGTCTTTTTAGGGTTAAGGATGAGTTGGTTGTTGGTTAGCCAGGCTTCAGTGAGGATATGCAAACCAGACACAAATTGCTAAGGATACCTTGTTTACCAGAAAAAAAGCCTTATAATACTCAATATTATTTTCCATTTACATGTTTTGTAATATACTTGCTGCTGGATAAATCCCAGTGTTAACCCAATCATTTGCTTATGCAAGCATGATAAAAAGCACACAAATTTTTATTTTTCCGTTCTCTCTCAACAAACCCCTCCTGTCTCCATTTTTTTCTCACAAAGCAGTGCCTACATTTCTTAAAACTGAACAGGTAAAAAAGACAGACACAGAAGGGAGAAAAAGAAAAAAACAAAAAACAAAAGCTACTGTTTATATTAATACCCCCATTACATTAAAAAAAATGAAAAAGCTTTGCTTCATAGTTTGCTAAGAAAATCATGCAACATTTAAAGATTACCATTAACAGAAAAAAAAAAATTTGCTTTATTTTCCCTTCTCCTTCCCTCTCTAAAGTAGTTCTCTGAAGCTTAATGACATCATGTAGGGCATATGCTTTAGGGTCCCCTACAAATTTAGCAAAGTACACAAAAATCCAGTATTTCCAAATCCTCTTGTTTTGCTATGTTTCACAACTATAATTATTGCTTTGTAATCCCACATTTGTTTGTTTACAGGTAACTGATTTTATTCTCCAGAGATTAATAACATGAAGCGGAGTATAAGCTTTAAAGTTCCCCACAAGTTTAACAAAGTTCAAGAAGTTCAATACTTTCAGATTTTTCTGTTCTGTCATGTTTCACAAGTATAATTATTGCATTATCGTCCCAGAATTTTCAATTTCCAAGTTACTAGCTTTAATCCTGTTCATCTCCATCTCCCAAATCATGTCTCTGTTTCATTTCCAACATATTCCAGATTCTTCTAGTTGATTCTTATGTTTTCCTCCTTGTCTCAGGCATTTGAATCAGTGGAAAAGATTTCACAAGCTCAGTCTCTCTGTAGTTCTTAGCACTAGGAAAACAGGAAGGAGAACCTTCTTCTGATTCACAGCTCACTCTTTGTTGGACAAACTATTGTATTTCCTCCTTAGCATATTCTTCATCAAAAAATGATTTTGCCCCTCCAGGGAAAAAGAACTTTGAAGATGGCTGGGTACAGCAGTTTGAATCTCATACCTGCTTTTTGACATTCTCTAAATAATGGAATATATTTATTCCTCTTCTGCCTAGTGTACACTGAGTAATCATTCTCCACAAACACTCTGCTACCTCCCACTTTTAGCACTTTATCTTTCTGTCACAGTTTTGTTAAAATCAGCTCCTTCTATTGATAAGACTGCATTTTTACTATTAAAGGCCTTGATTGTTTTTAGTAACCAGATTTCGAGCATACATACAATGTTCCCTTTCAATTAACAGTCCCTGTTGTGGAATACTAGTCCAGTTGCTTATTTGCACTTTCATGAAATTAATACAATCTGTTTCTTCCAATTTCTCTGGTATAGCACAAAATCTCAAGTTTTCCCTATGTGCTTTGTCCTCTAATTCTATTATTTTTTGAAACATCTGTTCTTGTGCAGTCTCAAATTCAGCCAACCTTTTCTTGATTTCAACCTCTGAGTTTTGCAGTTCTGTCACCTTATCTGAATATCTGTTTAAAGCTTCTTTCATTTTTTTCCAGCTTTTATTGTTTGTGTTCATATACTCCTTCAGTGTTTCATTTATTTTAACCAGGTCTGTGTGTATCTGCTTTATACTCTCCTCTAGGTTACTGGAAGTCATGGCTGGAACTTGTAGTGCTCCTCCTGAACAACTGCAGTACTCCTCTCAGTCTGTGTTTCTTTCTCACCTTTTGCAGCTGATTTTCCTCCAGATCCTGTATATATTTTTTTCCTGGCATTCAGGCAGTGCACTTACTAGCCAGTTACTGAAATTTCCCAGAAATGTAGGTCCACTGGCCTTCTTTACTAAGTTTCTGTTTTCATACTGTCAGAATTAAGCTGTAACTCAGTGGCAGCCATCTTGGAATCCTTGATGATATTTCTCTTTATCATTTAAATAATTAAGAAAAGAATTAATGAGCAAAGTAATATGGGGAGTGTAACTGCTTGGTCATTAGTGAACCTTAGAGAGAAATGTGTAAGTCTATGTTCATGTCAGTAGTCCTAAATAACAGGAAGCAATGTGCACATTCACTTTCACCATACAATGTCTGAAATAATTTCAGGCCAAAATATAGAAATGATGATTATTTTCTCAACAAACCTAGAATACACAGTTTCTATACATAGTTTAGAAAAGTGAACAAAAAACTGCAAAGAAGACAACAAAGGACAGTCACAGAAAATGTAAAATTGTAGTTAGAAAATGGGCACCTCCTAAGAAAATAAAACCCTATTGGTCACTTGGAGCTGTATAGTTGTGAACTAACCTAAAGTAAGAGCACAGTGAAAAATTCAAGTACCTACTCATGGCAGGATATCAGTAAGTCAACAGAGAAAACTGTTTTCATTCCACCCCAATTCTTTGACTTATGAACTCAGCAATGGAGAGACACTACTTTTATTAAGACAAAAGGGACATTCAAATTCAATTTGTTTTAAATATTTCTTTCTACATTTAGTTGTATTACCCCACATCTGCACAAAAAATAGTCTTCTCTGACTCCTGCATATAAAATACATCTCTTCCTCTCATCTGTTCTGTTCTCACATTACAGAAATTTGGAAATATTGTTCTGTGGATCAATTTTGTCATCTAAATGTTGTATACAGACAGTGAACAAGTGAGTGAATATGTGAGTGAGTGAGTATGTGAGTGCGTTTGCAAGAGAGAGAGAGAGAAAGAGAGAGAAAGACAGATAGGCTTGAAAGCATAACACCGAGTTGTAATCACATTCCTTTTATGAAGGATCAATTATTATTGTTCAGGTCTACCTTTTATTGCAGACTGGCAACTAGGCAACTAGCTAATGAAGCTATTCTATTCTCACATAATTTCATACTATTCCTTTACCTTTGAATATACTGAAGGCTGCTGCTTGTGTTAGCTGACATACTGGCATGCTCTGTACCCAGCTTAAGTGATTCAAGTTCAGTAAAGGAATACAGCAGCTGACTGCAGCTTATAATGTTTGCCATATTTTATTATTATTACTATTATTATTATTATTACAAAAGATACTGGGAAAAATTAATTTCATTTTATAGTAAGCGGTGCTCAAACTCTATGTGTGCTGTTGTTATGAGTTTTACCTTAGTCCACAAACTGCTTGCTAAACTCTTATTCAAGTCTCTTCTACACTGTATTTGAAACATCTGAATAATCTGCTATTCTTTTTGAGCATGAGTGCGTCTGTTAGTGTGCACTTACGTGTTTAATTTTTTGGTCTTCAATGACAGTACCACCTAACTTCAAAATCAATATTAGGCATTAAAACTATTTAACATGAAAATATTGTGTAGATATGTATATTTTTATTACAGGTTTTAAAAAATCAAAAGAAACAACAATAAACTTGCTCATTTTCTAAGAATAATGATAACGCCATCCAGACTGGGCTAACACCATCCAGACTGGGCTTTAGACAGGAAATATGAGACCTTCAAGGGGTGCTGTATCAGGCTTCATATCTCCCCAGGGTGATCCATTTATTTCCCTGTAGTGCTAACCTTGCCAGTCATAAAATATTTATAAAAATATTATACAATGATGGGTCATTCCAATTCCAAATTTGTATGCAGATTGGACAGCCTGATCAGCATGCCCTTTGTAAATCAAGCATATACCAATTGAAAAAACTCCAGCCTCTGAAGCATGGAAAACATTTGCTGCTCCGAAACACATACACATAACATAAGCACATCAAACAGCAACCACACACATACACTTAAATTCCTACATCTAACGCTACACTAAACTAAACATACACTACTATCTACCCACTTACCTTAACCCAAACCCTAACCCTAAGGTCCGTCACTATTGCACACTCACCTAACCCGCGCCCTAACCCTAACTCACTTAAACCGCCCCAACCCTAAAGTCTGTCACTATCGCACACACACCTAACCCGTGCCCTAACCCTAACTCACTTAACCCGCCCCTAACCCTAACGTACAAACAATTGCACACTTACCTGAACCCAACCCGTAACTTTCCACCACAGCGCTAAGAATAGCGAAGCCACAGAAATGGCCAACCAAATACTTTCCCGAGGAAAGAATTCGCTGTTCTGCAGCTTCGCTATTCTTAGCGTTCGCTGAATAGTGTTCGATATCAGAACATTCAAAGTTTTAATACTTCGATGTTCTGATATAGACCCATAATAGGAACAGCCCACTCATAGGTGTGGGTATATCAGGATTTATGTATTGTTGGCTTTGTTTAATCACTTGGGCTTCTCCCTTGTGATCAAACAATGCCAACAGGGGGTAAATCCTGATATACCCACACCAACTTATGAGTTACTAATTAATTACACAATGCTAGGTCTCCTTTAACTTCTCCTCTCATTTTCCCAGTTTCCTATAACTACTTAGCTTTTCTTTCTCCCATACACTTAATAGTATGCACTTTATACATTGAATAGTTACTGTGTATACTGCATTTTGAACTATTTATTTATTTATTACTTCCCCTTACAGTTAATATGCTGACTGCTGTTAGTTTTTTTCAAGTTATAGCACTGACAGCTTGTTTGTAAAACAGTCTTCTATTTGAAAATTTCAGCTTTATCATCTGCTGTCTATTGTACTCCCTGGTCTAAGCCTGAAAATGCTGAAAATGATCCTTGTGGAACAGCATTCTACCCAGTTTAATACATGAAAATAAATAGGTAGGCATGAAGGGGGATGGTCAACGCGTTCATGCAAGCAGCATTAATGATGTTACAGATGATAGAAAAGATGCAGTGTCTGTTTTAAAGAATAACATAGCTAAATTTCTACTTGCCGACAGTAAAACATGCATTATTTATTTATTTTTTCAGTAATGGGTGTGGCTGGAAGCTGAACTGACAGCACCAGGGAAACACTGATGAGAAAGGCTTGTTAAACGCTAACATATGTCTGCCTAAATTAGAAGTACTATAGCAACAGATCCAGGTACCTCATGACAATTAATTTTTGAAATTTACAGTAGTCTAAGGAAAATACTTATATTTACAAAGCCCCAGTTCAAATATAAAATATACACACACATGCAAGGTCTGTGTAAAATGGGAAAAAAGGATTATGTTCATAACATGAGTAAAGATTCGTCATGATTTCCTGTACCTCCCTGTATAGCCAGCTTTACTACGATACATGAAGGATTCCCTAACACACAGTGTGGGCAGTGATTAGCTTCCCCTACATGAATTATAAAGAAACACATCCTTAATGGTAACTGACCAAGAACACAGCCTACATAAATTGAGGCTCTTATTGAAAACATGTTCTTGTGTGAGATCAATCCCCACCCCCACACCTCTCTATACCCCTTTGCTTATATGTATACTGACACTACAGTCACAAAGCAGTGGGGAAAAGAGAGGGGTTCTAATATAGAGCCCCAAAATCTCACACAGTGAAGCTGCAATACATGGCTTGCAGTGAGCATAAGCCAGGGTACCTTTTTGGATAGGCTTATGTAGGCCTTAGGGCCAATAGCCTAGTACCTACCTATGAACCTATGAACCCATAAATGTGATGAGGAAGTAAATTCAAATCAGCTTGACTACAGTGGTTTAGCACAAACCAGTCTACAAAACGGGTCTATATTAGATCACCGAACGCTTAGGTAAGCGAATGGTGATTAATCAACCCCATGTAAGCGAAAGCTTACAAAACCGAACTATCAGAACAGTGATTTTTTTCCAAGGGAAAAAAAATCGCTGTTCCAAAAAAAAAAAAAAAAAAAAAGTAAGCACATTAAAACATGTGATTAAGTGGGGGGCTTTTCCCCCCCCACCCCCCTACTTAAATATACCAACTCCGAGACCGCACTACAGTGCCGAAAATGGCAAAGTACCAAAGCGGCCAAGCAAATTTTTTCCCAGGGAAAGAATTTGCTTACATGCAGCTTTGATATTTTGTAGTTTCGGTTTTGTCAGTTCGACCAAGACACATTCGAAAACATGCGTCTTCGGTCTGCTGATAGGAACCCTACAAAACAGATGAAATTCAAACAAGCAAATGCTTAAAATACTAGAAAAATAGATAAGTAAATAATATTTCAAAATACAGATTAAAAATATATTAAATAAATATACAACTATAAAAATTGTAAAACAAAATAAAATATAGACTTACAATGTTAAAGATCAAAAATAAACCAGTATCTCAAAATAACAAGAGAACATTATCAGAAGTTAAAATTTGACCACACTACTCTCTCTCAATGGTAGGAATCCTTGTGTTAGGAAAGTGCAGTTGTGTAAAATCTTGCCATACCAGCAGATGTCCTTCTATATCCCTGTTGTTGTATCCAAAACAGAAGGGCTTTCCCGTCCAGGGGAACCCAATGCTCGGCCATTATGCAAAAGCCTAATGATCTTGCATGCTCCGTACATCACATTTATGCTCCCCACACAGAACACAGGGCATAAAAGGGGTGTACGGACACAACTACCCAAAATGTAATTGCCCCATAAGAGAAAAGTCTCCACAGAACAAAGAAGTCCATGCACATCCAAAAAGAAAAAAAATGCAGAAGAAAAAAGGGGAATCATCAGCAAGAAGGGAATCTAAAACAACAACAACAAAAAAACAGCACAAACAAGAAGGATTGGAGGGAATACTGCAACAGAGAGGAAAAGGACATCTACTGTTGTAGTAAGATTTTAAACAACAGTACTATGTCCATCTATATCACTGTTGCATTATCCAAAATAGAAGGGAGAGTAAAAAAGCTCAAGAAACAGAATGAAGGATGGAAGGCTGGGAAGAGCCCTCAATAAACCCACATAAAAATGGTTTCGGCAAAGCCTGCTCTGGCCCTAGAAACCATATCTAACTTACAGTGCTTTGTAACGGCATGCACCGAAGACCAAGTAGCAGCTTCACCGATGGAACTGGTGTCCAATCCCTTGAAGAAGGCAGCAGAAGAGGCAATAGTCCTAGTGGAATAAGCTCTAGCAGAAGTAGACAGAGACTTTCCATGAAAAGAACAGCAAACAAAAATGGCCTTAGATATCCAGGAGGAGTTGGTTTGCATAGAAACAGCCAAACCCAATGTCCTAGGATGAAAGAAAACTAAAAAGCTGATCAGACTTATGAATGGACATAGTTTTATCCAAATAGTACCTGAGCTCTCTGTGAAAATCCAAGGTACGAAAGACCCTCTCACTAGCGGTTTCAGGAGAAGGGTAAAAGGAAGGGAGTTATACAGACTGATTCAAGGACAACTCATTTACTACTGTGGGCATAAAAGAAGGATTAGTACAAAGAGATCAGGGCCAGCCTTAGCCAAAATGGCGCCCTAGGCGAAGTAGTGCTCCGGCGCCCCTTAAGCCCCACCTACACCACACTCATGAAACACCCCTATTTGAGCCACACCCAGTGGGTCATTCCCCAAGAAAGCCACTCCAGTTATTTCCTTAAATTATTTAAATGCATAGGAAGAAAAAGATAGCTTGTAATGTAGTTAAATTGCAACTACCTTTGAATATGTATTTTCTATTTGAAATACCAGAGCCAGATCATGGTCAAATAGGGTTCTAGGAAGGGTAATAGACCGCCACCCCAGAGCAGCCCCTCTTGCAGCAACCTCCAGCAGCAGCCCCCTCCCAGCTCAGTGTTCCATTATTTGGTTATCGCACCAGTTACCACACGTATGTTCTATTATTTGCTTCTACAATGATTACAGATATTGAAACAAAATAGCACAAACACAGATAGCCATTTGCTAAACAAACAATACAGTCTCACAATGAAAACAGACTTAGCATGAGCAGTAAACTTGTCTGCCCTTGAAACTCACATTCATTGAAATGGCAAAACTCACATTCATTGAAACGGCATGAAAACCCACATTCATAGAAATACATCTGGTTGGTGGAGAATTAAGTTTACCTTTGGGCTGTTTTCAAAACAGACTCCTTGCACACATTTTTTTAGGGCCATGCATACCATGTATTTATTCTTTAACTCACTTTCCTGATTGTATCAATTTATATTCCTTGTATAATACAACACCACTTGTTAGAATATGTTTTAAATTTGTAGTTTTAAACATTCTTTTAATAAGCAATGAAACAAAATTTATGAACCAAACACTACCCATTTCAGAAAATTTCAGCAATAAAGGGCCACTCAAGACTTCTGTCATTACAATCCACCAATATTACTCCACACGCACAATCTCTGCAGAAGTAAAATCTGAATTCCACGTTAAAGAAATCTGTAACTAATGAAGAGGTTGCTACTGGCAAACAACTTTACATATCAATGTTATCTACAAATTCAGTGCCTGCTGCCCTTGAAACATTAGTTGCCTATATTACATTAAAAAGTTGGTAATATTGCAATAGGAAATGACTAACAAGTTGACAGTCACTCGGTATCTCATACAAAAGGCCATACTCAAGAGTGTAGAACCCCTATCCCCCCTTATAAAGCACCAAATACTCAATCATATAGGCACTGCATATCAGCACTCCATCTACATGGTGTGGGAGTGGAATCCACAGCCTTCTGCATCAAAGGCAATTATGCTACTAACACTGCTTTCACATTCCACAACACAGTGTGCCATTTGATAAACAAAAAACATCTAGTTGCACACTGAAAACATTTACACTTGTTGCAGTGTGTTAAATTTGTATTTTTGAACATTTTTCCAGTAAGTAATGAAAAAAAAGTATGACCCAATAATGACAAACCTGCCCATTTCAGAACATTTTAACCATAAAAGGCCCCTCAAACAGTATCAGTCAATAAGCACAATCTCTGCAGAAGTAAACATCTTCTGAATAATTCTACATTAAAGAGATTTGTAACTAATGAAGATGCTATTACTGGCAAAGAACTTTACATTCCACTGTTCCATCTACAAATTCAGTGCTTGCTGCCCTTGAAGAATGAATAGCCTACGTCGCATTAAAGAAAAAAATGGTACACTGATAATATTGCAATAGAGAATGACTGAGAAACAGACCAAGTTCATAGTAACTAGGCATCTTAAACAAAGCATGGCACACTAAGGAATGCAGAACACCTATCCCCTCTTAAAATGCAACAAATAAATCGTCAACTAGGACATTACATACCATGCCTCCATAACTCTCAACCTCTTAGCACAGGAAATCTGAACGAAGCCTAAAATAACGGGGGGGGGGTTCAAAGGCCCCCAAACAGGCACAGATTATAAATACTGCTCTCCTAGACTTAGAAAGTTGCTAGAATAAACAGCATTTGTCTTAGCATGCATTTTCTGAAGGAAGTGAAAGCTGAAAATCAAATGTATGATGACATTTAGTAATTTAAATCCTCAATGATTTGCCACAAAAAACACAAATTTTATGATGAACAGGCCAAAAATATGAGGCAAAAATCTGGACATTCTGCAAAAATCTGTACAGTTGAGAGGTATGAATATATGCAAGTGGTATGTAAGAAACATAGGAAATGTAATATAGTCAAATATAATTACATACAAAGGTAATACTTTGTAACAATTTTCTCACAAAGTCTCATCTAGAAAGTGACTACCCAGAAAGACTTAAGCTAACAAAATGGACCAAATATATTTTCCTGTACAGTAAGCAGCTTCTTTGCTTTCTCTCACCAGCATAATTATTTGTTGATCATCTGTAATTCTCCTTAATTAATCTGCAATATATTTCCATTCTTCTTATGATACTTTGTTGACAATCCATATTCCTGCTCAGTTAATAAAACAGCACAATAAGCTTTAGCCTGTTTATTGTTTATGTTTTTGAATGGCTTCTTCCTTCATTCAAGTTAACTAGACAGCCAGCTTCAAAAGAAATAGTTTTTGATAATTTTTACTCAATTAAAAAAGACATTTCTTTATTTTATTTAGTTACACTTTACAAACTTCCTGACAAAGAAGTCCATAACCTGATGAGTGGTCCAAACACCAACAACTCAGATGCCTGTAATACTAGAAACCATCCCCCTCCCCCCTTGCAATAGAAAAAAAAGTCTCCTGTACTTTCCACTGACAAACAAAATTGCATACTTAAAATGAATAAAATCAACAACTTAAGCTTCTGTAGCTACAAGCCTTAAATCAAACATGTGCACCAACTGGAAAGGCCACAGAAATACCTCACAAAGAGAATCTATGGCCTGCAACACCTATCCTATGCAGACAGGCTGAAATCACTATCACTCTACTCGGTATTATACAGATTGCTCAGAGGTGATATGTGTCTCGCCTACAAGGCACTCTCGGAGCATGCCTTACTAGAGATGCACCATATCCGTAAGTCTAACTCCTCACGCAGTACCCACTCAAAAAGCGTAAATCTAATATGCAACATCAACAAAACCTGCTAGAGAGACAGGTTTGTGTCCCAGAGGCTGCCCCGTCACACGTCAAGCAGAGCACCTTGCTGACCCTCTTCAAGCGCAACCTTGATGTGTGGATAGGAAACCACAAATTTGTCCCAGGGGTTCCACCTGTGTCCCTCATTTACAGGGGCAACAGGTGCTGACTGAGAATTATTTTTGGGGATAAACTCTTGGTTAGGCTTGTAATAGCCTAGGGCCATTAGCCTAGTAACGTCTTATGATCCTATGATGCTGTGAAACCATGACTTTTTTTAGGCCATACTATGTCCACCACTGTCTAAATTAACATTTCCAATAGGAGTTACATAGATTGAAAAAAATTATATATCTATATTTATACGTGAAAATAATTATATATATATATAATTATATATATATATATATATATATATATATATAATTTTAGAGAGAAAGTTATGAGTTATGCAAACATTTGTTAAGTGCTGGGGGGATGTCAATTTATGAACTACCAGGTGGGTCTGTGGGGACAACAATAAAACAGCATATGAGTACAAAATAAAATGTTCTGATTACACCCTGTTAAAACATTTCTTAGTATAAAGTCCCTAATTTTTAACCATGCCATGGACTCACTAGTTGTTACGGTTATCCTTACCCACTTTGCTTGTTTTATTCACATTTTTAGGGACACCTCTCTGCATATGGAAGCAGCGGAATGCATGCAGATTCTGCCCCTCCAGCCACAGCTCTCAGCTTCTTCATTCAAGAATCAGGGACAGGAGTAGATGCACCAAAAATGATGAGGGCCAAAGGTCAAAAATCAGGGACTCTGTTAAATATAACTCTAGTACACTTAGAATGTTAGTACTACTACTACTACTAATACTAATCAGTTTGTCTTGTGTTAATATGATCCATTTATTTTAATGATTACACATTTCTCTACTATAGCTGCCTTACTGTAGGCCCATAAAATAACTTTAAATATTTATGTTTTTATCTAGTGTATAAAAGTGCCTGATTTATAATTGGAGCTTTTTTTCTGGACATCTGCTGAAAAGGAACTACAATAACCCAGATGGACTACCTCAGTCAACAAAACTAATATAATAAATAAATAATAAGATTTTGCATCAACATACATTTTCTGAAGAAAAATAAAGAAAAGTATGAAACTCTTAATGTATATCATTATTAACTGACATTTCACCTCAGTGATTTATCAGATTAAATATTTTAGATGGACAAGACAAAAAATGTGAGGCAAAATCTGGGAACTATGCAACATTATGGACAATGGAGATCTATGTTAAGGCACTCTATCAATGGATACATGGGCTTTGGGAAGAAGGAAGTTGACCAGGGGTGTTAGCTGTAAGAAACAAGTGATAGCTGTGGGGAGGGGTAAAGTGTGTATGGGGGGAGCAAATAATAGGTTGAGAGCTCTGATCTTCAATAATACAATGCCCCAATCACTGTAAGATTCATCAAAAAAGGAAATCTTAAATCACAGCCATTTTCACCTGCAGCAATCCATGAAGAAAGACTGTAATGTTTACTCTTAAGAGAAATTAACAAAATGCTGCCATACACTTCTGCTACCTGCATGGATTTTATACTCTTCTCCTCCCACCTAATATATAAAACATGTTTAAATGTTTCCATACCTCTCAACCAGCTTCCAATATCAGATCCACAGATGCAGGTCTCGGTAAGCAAAAGAGCGATCTCCGCATTTCCAAACGTCCTTGTAAAAGTGCCAGCAGCTTCTGGGGGGGGGGGGGGGGGACTGAAATGCACAGTGAGAGTAATATAGCACTTTAAATCCCTCAGATAAAGAGGACACTAATTATTTATGGACAGCTACAGCTGCATCAAGGTTTTAAAGATGATACGATAGCAAAGAGGAAGCTAGAGCAGACTTCACAGCACACATGTAATATGATGGTACTTGGGTGCAACAGTAAATAGCCTGGTAACAGAGTTTTTCTGCTAGCCTTAAGAGATCAGTTTCAGAATCAGGAAGTCCCAGGTAGAGGGCATTAGTGTAGTAAAGGAAGGATGAAACAGGAACATGAACAGGTTTTGTAAGATCCTCTCAAAGAATAAGGGGTTCGATCCTGGAGATATTCCAGAAGTAGAAACTTAATTATTTATCCACTGTTCACATTTGATCCCTAAATATTAGCCAGTTCCCGAGGATCATGTTTAGACCATGCATCTTACTTAGCCAGTTTAGTAGTGGCTGCTATAATGGATAAAAGATGGTTATGACAAAGTAGATTAATCATTTAAACTAGCTTGAAGAGCCGCAGCTTCTGCTTTGGATGCATTAAGCTTTAGCTAGTAAAGAATTAGCCATTAGTGAATGATAATCCAAATGATCAACAAAGGAATACACACACACACACACACACACACACACACACACACACACACACACACACACTTCCTCTCGCACACAGAAGCCCAGTGTAAACTACACAGACACACACATACATTTACCTTCTTTTTAATCTGAATAGCCACACACGTACACATGGCGTTAACCCTTCTCTTAAACTGCTTGTTTAATTTCCGCATGCAACTGTAGAACGTGTTTACATCCACGTTTTGCATGCGTGGATGTGACGCATGCATGTTCCTCCTTAAAGGAGAAGACTCCATTTTTTTTTTTTGTTAATTCTTAAAGTCCTGGCTAACCTGCAGTTATAAAAGTGGGAGGGGCACTCGCTTCCCCCTCCTCTCCCTATGATTCCGGCGCCCTATGGTTTATTTATTTTAATTAATTTACTTTCTTATTATGCGTTTGCATACTAAGAACAGTAAATTAATTAAAATAAATAAATAAATACAAACTGCGCCCTTTATGAGGCCGTCCTGTACAGCGCCCTAGGCGGTCGCCTAGTTCACCTATGCCTAAGGCTGGCCGTGAAAGGGATACCCTGTCCCTGTAAAAAAAAATGAGGAATAGCTATACGGGCCTGGAGCTCAGAAACCCTCCAAGCAGAAGTAAGAGCCAGCAACAAAGTAGTCTTCCAGGTACAATGCTGCAAAGAAGAAGAATCTGCATGCTCAAAAGGAGCCTGAGTCAATTTTTCAAAAACAAAATTAAGGTCCCAAGAGGAGGAATAGGTTTCCTTGAAGGTCTAATATTCAGGACGCCTTTAAGAAATTGTTTCACCTCAAATTGAGAAGTAAAAGAAGGATTTACAGGCAGACAAGCAAAAATGGCTGACAGTGACAAATAGGTCTTCACCGAAAAATAGGCCAGACCAGACTGGAGCAACTCACAAAAATAACAAGAGGACCAGAGGGACACCCACTGAAAAAGGGTCCTGGTTATAAGCATGGCACCAGACTGAAAATCTTTTCAATTTGGACATATAAGATTTTCTGGTTGAGGGGTTCCTTGCCTCCTGTAAAATCCTAAGCATGTCCTCAGAAAAGAGGTGCCTGAAAGGGATCAACACCCACAGTATCAGTTGAACAGTGAACAAGTCAGGATGGATGAGAGACCCCTTGTCCTGTGTAAGGAGATCAAACTGGTGAGGTAACTTGTGGTTATTGCCCCTGGCCAGATGCATTAAGAGGGGGAACTGGTCCTGTCTTGCACAAAAGGGAGTCACTAGCAAGATTTTTGGGGAGTCCAGCTGAATCTTCTGCAGAACCCTTGGAAGTAGAGGGAAAGGAGGGAAGGCATAGAGAAACATCCCCTTCCTAGGAAAGGAAAGGGCGTCCATCTTCCAATCTAGGTGACATGGCACTCTAGAACAGAAAAGTGGGAGCTGCCTGTTCACAGGGAAGGTAAAAAGATCTACCTGAGGAATACCTCACCGACAGACAATGTTCAAAAACATGCCTCTGTGAAGCATCCATTCATCAGCCTGTGATTTGGACCTGCTCAGAGAGTCTGCCACTAGATTGTGTTCCGAAAGAGCCATCATTTCAGAGAAGGTAAGATTTTGTGCCTCCCTGCTTGCTGAGATACCTCATCACTGGCTGTGTATACCTTCTGTCTGTGATTACCATCAAGGGCCTTGGAGAAAACATGGGGTGAAAAATGTGCAGGGCCAGAATCAGAGTTCGCATCTCTTTGATGTTGATATGGTCTAACTTCTAATGGGGAGGCCAGAAACCCTGAACTTTCAGTTGGCCAAAGGAAGCCCCCCACCCCATGTCTGAGGCATCAGTAAACAGTTCTTGAGAGGGGACTGGAGGCTGAAAGGGCTGGCCTGGGTTGAGAACAAACTGTGGAATCCACCACTCAAATTCTTTCTTTAGACAGTGAAGGCTAGGTACACTGAAATCCAGTGGGTGACAATGATGCAGCCAAACTAACTTGAGGTACCATTGAAACTTCCACTTATGCAGTCTTGCAAGAGAAAGCATTGCAATAGAAAAGGCAATGAATCCCAGGGCTTGAAGAAACTCCCTGGCTGGCACGGAAGTCAGAGGAAGGAGTGACTGAAAAAAGAATCTAAGGTGGATGAACTTACTACTATAGTTTGTGAACTAGCTTTTGGTTTAAATGAATTAAAATGCAGAGATAAGCCTGAACAGACTCTGACATCGTTGCAGGAGGATTTATTTACTTTGCATACTCCAATACTGGGCTCTACAAGAACTGATGGTAACAATGCTAATTCTTCATCCCCTGCTATTAATGGCTTGAATGGTTTGTTCCAGACTCCATTGCTGAATTATACTTTGAATTGTGAACAGGGGAATGATTTTGGATCCCTTACCACTCAAATTACCACCTTGGAATGTTTAGAAGAGAAATTTAAATCTTTCCAGTTAGACAATGCTTTTCTGGTATAATCTACGAAATTAATACAAGTTCCAAAGGGCCTCCGAGTATGGAAGTTTCCAGTGGGTACAGAAAAGAGTTCCTTGATGCACCAGGAGCTACTTGAACTGTTTGACAAGACTGGACTCGAGGTGATGAACATTATTATCAAGGACAATGAGTGCAAGCTCTTGAAACCTGAAGGTGACATAAAATTGCTTAATGAAAGTATTGTTAATGATCTTATGTTTGAACAGATGTCTGCTAGATACAATAGAATATTTGTTAACATAAAAAACTTTTCTAATACTAATTGTAAATGTAAACAGAATAAATTAGATAGGGACAAAGCTGATCATGTACATAAGAGAGTGTATCCTGATCCCCCCCCCCCGTTAGACACAATGATTTCTTTATAAGTAGTGCTACTAGTAATAACAGCAACAACAGTAATAACTGTAACAACCAACACAACCAAACAAATGTCAATGAGGACGATTATGATGAACATTTTTTAGAGCAACCACCCCCATTAAGGCGTTCAGACCGCCTAATCAATCAACAAAATCAAGCCCCGCATGGTCGCTCCTTTCATGGAGCACCCAGGGGTCATTCTGTGAGTGGGAAGAATTGGGGGAGGGGAACCAGACATGGCGAGAGGTATATGTACTAAAGTCTGTGGTGACACCTGAAGAACTGAATGTTTTGAATTTTAGTGCCAGAATGCCTGAAGTGCATAATGCTGATATGACAGTACTAAATGTTAACATGAATAATGCCTTGGATAACAGTGATTCCACAACATCAATTGTGAATTTGAGGACAGGAACTATACATAACCTCAGTGATTTTTCTTTGAAAAATGAACACATTTCCTTATTGCAAAAAGGTTTTGGATTTGTTCCGAGTTTCAAGTCTGATATTGCTAGACTATTGATTAACTTGAGGCTTTACACCAGACAACTCAACTTGAGGTTGTTTTTTCTAAATAAGAATGAAAAATGTAGAACAGAACCATTTATACTGAAAAGAAAAAGTACATTCTTGCCTCCCTGTAACCCCTTAGTGAATTTGTTTGAAACGTGTAAAGAATGATTTTAGACAAATTGTAAAAACAAGTTGTTCTAGTTGTGACAACTTATCCAAAGAAGAAAGGCTGGCACTCAGAGAGCTATCTGACAATAAAGCATACCGAATGATGAAGCCAGATAAGAGCAGCGGGGTGGTCATCATGAGGCAGATTGACTACGTGTGCAGAATGTACTCTTTACTTAATGAGGAAGACACTTATGAGAGAGTTTCTATAAGTGAACTTAATAGAGCATATGCCAAGACTGACATCTTTTTATTAGATGCTCTAAGCCAGGACACCTTAACAGTGGATGAGTATGATTTTTTGAAAGTAGATACAGCAAGAATTCCGATAATCTTCAGAATACCTAAAATTCATACAAACATCAATGACCTCCCTTTTAGACCCACTGTTGCTGCTCAAGGTTCAATAACTGAACCATTGGTCTCATTTGTGGATTATTTTTCTAAGCAAGTGGCCAACGATTTTGCTTATATCTTAAGAGATTCGTGGCATTGCTTATAACAATTAAAAACAGCTAAGCTTGATAAGGATGACTTGTTTGTGGCAATTGACGTGGTCAACTTATTTACTGTGATTCCCCCATGACATCGGCTTAGAATTTTTTTCAGAATGTTTATTGCAATGTGGACATTTAAACCAAATCTGAGTAAATCTATTGGTTGACCTGCTAGAAGTGGTGCTCAAATAAAAATGTTGTGGTATTTGAAGGGGAATTTTTCTGTCAAATATCAGGTGGCCATGGGGGCGAAATGTGCCCCGGTTTTTGCCAACCTGTTCTTGGCTGAGTGGGAAGAGACATGTATTTTCTTTCCCCTTTACATACAAAATACATGTGTATTATAGATTTTTGGATGATATACTAATAGTTTGGAGAGGTACAACTACTGAAGTGACAGAATTTTTGAATTACATCAATACCATCACTCAATACCTAAAGTTCACCTATAGGGTACACCAAAATGAAACTGATTATTTAGATATTCTTCTCACAAAAAAACAACTGTACAGGAGAACTATCATCCAACATATTTAGGAAAAAGACCTACGCCAATACATTATTGCATTTTGACAGCTGTCATCCTGAACATCAGCGTAGGAGTGTAGTCAATGATGGTCAGGCTGTCCAGGTTGATCAGTGATAACAAGAAATTTTCTGAAGAATTTTTTAAATTAATTGGGATGTTCCAAGGATAGGGGGTACCCTATTAAACTTTTACTGTCAACTAAGAAAGAGATAATCAGGAACCATGGAACTAGGTTCCTACCCATCCTAAAAGGGGGGGGGGGGTCACAGTAATATTAATGTAAATTATGATGAAGGCTCCAAAAATTATGTTATGATTTTACCATTTAATCAAGATGCCTCACATTTAAAGGGGAGCATGAAGAAAATTTGGGGAGCCTTATTAGACAATGACCTGAAAAACAAATTAGGGTCATGTCTTAGATTGTTTTCAGCAGAGGCAAAAATATTAAAGAAATTTTGGAGAGGGACATAGATACTAAAAAAGAACTATTATGTCAACCCACACCTTCAACTAGTAATCTCCCCACTGCCTTCTCTTTTTCTCCTGTACCTACCTCCAACATAAAAAAACTCTTAACTAAACTTAAACCCACCAAATTAGCAGCAGACAACCTCCCAAGTGAATACCTACAAATTGTAGCTGATGCTCTGGCCTACCCAGTATCCATCTTGATTAACCGATCTCTGTCAGAAAGTTACGTTCCCACATTGTGGAAAGTCTCACATATAATTCCCCTCCACAAAGGCGGACCCTCTGCAGAACTAACCAATTACCGGCCCATAGCTATTCTCTCTCCACTCTCCAAAATACTAGAGAGATGCATACACTCTCAGGTCTCACACTACCTCCTTACTAACAACCTCCTTTCCAGTACTCAGCATGGTTTCCGACCAAACCATAGCACCACCACTGCCTTACTCTCCTTTACTAACACTATCCTTCAGCATAAAAACAATGGCTATCTCTCCTCTGCTACTTTCCTAGACCTATCTAAAGCATTTGACATGGTCCCACACAAACAACTTATCTCTGTCCTCAATAACCTATCCTTCTCACAATCAGTCACCAACTGGTTTCAGAGTTACCTGTCTGACCGCCAACAATCCGTTGTATGGCAGAATGACATATCTCCCCAACTACCTGTCTCCATAGGGGTTCCCCAAGGATCCATCCTTGGACCCCTACTTTTCTCTGTTTACACCAATAATCTAGCCTCTGCCACCAAACATGGCACAGTCATCCAATACGCAGATGATTCTAACATCATCTGCTCAGCCCAGTCCCTACCCAAACTGCAAAAAGTCACACAGGAAGCCTTTTCCTCTGTTGAAATATGGTTATCCGATGCCCAATTAATACTCAACCCAAACAAAACTAAACTACTCATTTTCCAACCCACCAAACATACTCAAAACAACTCTCACTTTAACATCACAGCAAAAGACAACACCACTATATACCCGACTGAACACACCAAATTGCTAGGAGTGGAAATAGACAATAAACTAAAATTTGACATTCACATATCCATGACTATAAAAAAAGTCCACAAAAAACTAGGAGTATTATACAGAAATAAACAATTTCTCACCAAAGCAGCAAAGATTTCAATAGCAAATTCCCACCTTATCTCCACCCTACTTTATGCCTCTCCAGTATATACCAACCTAAGGCAATGTGATCTAAACAAGCTAGAGACCTGCTACAACAAAATCGCCAAATCGCCACAGGGGCATCCTACCGTAGTCACCACTGTCTCTCACTTGCTGAACTGGGCTGGCTTGAACTCCCTCACCTCCTTCAGTGGTATCAACTCTCACTCACCCACAAACTAGTAAACCATCCACTAAATGTCCCATCCCTCCAGAATCTACTCCAACCCTATCACACCACCAGACCACTAAGATCCAGCAACAAAAATCACTTGCAGATCACTAAAGCCAATAACTCTGCTGGTGAAGCACTATTCTCTTGCGCCATAGCCAAATTATGGAACTCACTCCCACCCACAATTACCTCCGTACCATCATGCACCAACTTCAAAACTTTATTAAAAGCGCACCTAAAAACATGCTGGCTATGCCCTTGCAACTCCCACTCTAATATCATCCACCCCATCCAACTACTACCTTTCTTTCACCTCCACTAACTACCTTGATGATAGCAAGCTCAGATGCTCATAAGCCTAGTACTTATTATACAGCAGGAACTTCTCATTGTTACATTTGTTAATGCCTGTTATGTACTTCACAGATAAAGATTCTAGTTGTCTACTGATGTACTATGTTCTTCATCTGTAAATATGTTGTAAGTAATTTCTATGTTAAATTGTTAATCACTATGTAATCCAATGTAACTACTGTCTGTTTATTTTACTGTGGAGCTTTTCTCCCCGGGCCTCCGCTGAAAATGGACCCATGTCCAGTCGGACACTCCCGGTCAACAAATGTAAATAAATAAATAAATAAATAAATAATAAATAAGGATGCATGAATGTGGCTTCTGTTCAAACTGTAGATTTATTAATGGTGACCCTATGTCCAGATTGACTCCTATGGTAGGAACTTGCAGTGTCCAGGGCGCTCCAATTGTAACACTAAAATTATTGTCTATATTGCCACCTGTACTTCCTGCCCTGCATTCTATATAGGCAAGACCACCATGAAATTGCATGACAGGATTATATCACACAAATGGGACACTAGAAATGCTAAGTGTACAAGCGCTCTTTACACACACAGTACAGAGTGTACACATTTCAAAAAGGCCCTATTTTTTGTTATTGATAGAATTTTGGCCAGTACAAGAGGGGGTGACGTTGACCTTGATCTACAGATCAAGGAAACTGAATGGGAATTAAGACTCAATGCCAGAGTGAAAGCTGGAATTAATGACACAATTTCCATCTCAAGTATCCTGAAAAAAAGAGCAAAACAGGTTTAAATACAGGCTTTTACAAGCCTGAGTAAATGCAAACAGTTTTTCCGTAAAATATTTTATAAAAAATATTTTTATTATAATATTTAATAAGATATAAATGGTTTTACTACTTAGTATTTTATTTTGTTATTGTAGCAATTCTAACTATATGGATGTTTTTTATAAATTAGTACATTATTCATGAATGCATGATGTTACAGGAAATTATGTCAGTCTGTATTTCCTATTAATGTAACTGCTGTGATTTTTTAATTTGACTCTGATGATGCCTGGATTGTAAAAGGTATAAGTGCTAAGTCTCTGGTGATTTTATCGTATTAAAGTGACCGATTCTTGTGTAAAAACACGTTCGCTTGTCTGTTTATTTTTTTTACTGAAAAAAAGCCTGTTGTGACAAAATCTTTGGAGGTGAAAGAGAGGCCAACATTAGCACTGTATGAATAATGCATTTCAGATACACATGATCCTGTGAGGGAGTCAGGATGGACTTCTGGAAGTTAACAGTAAACTCCAGACTTTGAATAAGAGAGATGGTGATCTTCATATCCTGTAACAGGCGACTGGAAGAAGGAGCCTGAACCACCAGGTTACCTAGATAAGGAAATATCTGAATGCCTTGGAGCCTGCAGAAAGCAATCACAGGAAAAAGGCATTTTGTGAATGCCATTAGGGCAGTAGAGATGCCAAAAGGCAAAGCAGAGAACCGAAAAGGAAAGGAAGATACAGAGAAATGTAAAAACTTCCTGAAAAAGAGGGTGAATAGGGATATCAAGGTAAACATCTTTCAGATCCAAGGACACCAGAAAAGCCTGAGGTAATAAAAGAGGAAGAAAGGTTTGAAGAGTAAGCATCTGAAAAGAAGGAATCATGAGAAAGATGGTGGGCCAGCAGTGATCCAGAATAGGTCTTCAAGTGCCCGCCTTTCAAGGAACCAGGAACATCCTGGAATAACTGTGTGCAGAGCACATTGTAAATGAGCCACCTATACTGAGCCAGAAGATATAGCAAACCTCCTGGCTGATAAATTCAGCTCTGACTTTACCCCTCTCTCTCCCTCAACCTTCCCTCAGGAAAAATCATCAAATATAACTCCCCGTGCTATCACTAGGGAAAAGTTTTTAATGCTCTCTCTCTAAGACCGTGAACACTGCATCAATGGGCCCAGACAATATTCTATGATGTCTTCTAAATAGCATAAAACATGACTTAGGGCCTCTGGAATTACTATTTAATTGTAGCCTTCAAACAGGCTTTGTGCCTCATGAATGGAGAAAGGCAACAGGCATCCCTCTACAGAAAGTGGGCTATCTACAGACCCTGGAAACTACAGAGCCATAAGTCTCACTAGTCTTAGATGTAAAGCCATGGAAAGAATTATCATGGAGATGATTAACAGAGCTATAGTAAACCTCCAGACATTGGACCCAACCCAGTTTGGTTTTGTCAAGGGCAGATCATGCCTACTCAACCTAGTGGACTTCTTTGAGAAGGTCACTAAATCAATGGATGAGGGCAAAATCATTTGCACACTGCCTACCTTGACCTGGCCAAGGCATTTGACACAATACCCCTCTCAGGCATTATTGACAAACTCAAGAGCTTAGGTACAAACCCATATGTTGCCGGGTGGATAGCCAACTGGCTCACAGACAGGACCCAGGAAGTTAGAATTGGGGAGTCCACCTCTACAAAGAGGCCAGTCACAACTGGAGTCCCTCAGGGATCAGTCCTTGGACTGCCCTTTTTGGCAATTACTTCTCAGAAGTCAAGGCCAATGTCAATGGTCTCTGGCTGACTAAATTTGCAGATGATTGCAAATTAGGAGCAGTCACTGAATCTTACACTGACACAAATGTTCTCCAGGAGGAGCTGCCACAGACAAACAACTGGTGTCAGACCATGGACTAAAACTAAATGCCAAGAAATGCATAATAGTATCCTTTGGGAAGTCATCCATCCCTGGTAACTAGCATATTGATAACACACCCCTTAGAGCTGACCCAGTAGTCAGGGACTTAGAGGCACACATGGATAGTAATCTAGCCTTTGACCATCATGTGTCTATAGTGGTGAGGATATCATTCTATGTTGCACAACTTATAAACAAAGGCATAGCATCTAAGTCCAAGGAAGTCATCGTTCCACTGTATTCGGTATTCATCAGAGCTATCATTGAGTACAATGCCCCTTTTGGTATGTACCTAATCAGGCATATCCAACAACTGGAACGTCAACAGAGGTTCCTCACTAAAAAATACAGGGCGTAAGTAAAAGGTCCTATGCAGACTGCCTCAAGGCCCTATCCCTGTATTCTGTCTCCTACAGGATTTTGAGAGGAGATCTACGCCTGGCATACAGAGCATTGTTAGACCCCACTCTGATGGACCTCCTGCATATCCTCAAAACAACCACCATCAAAATTACCCATTCTAAAGACTTAAAAAAATTTGCCTTTGATATAAATAGGATCTGCTGGAGAGATAGGTATGTATCCCAGAGACTACCCAGTCTATGGAACAGGCTCCCTGACCATGTGAAGCAGAGTTTCTCCCTAACCCAATTCAAGTGCAACTTGGACAACTGGATGGGAAACCAGAAATTCGAGTCTGAAGTGATGAGACACCAATTTGGAAGACAAAGGGAAAGCCGAGGGGACAAAGGAACCTGGTCTAAAAGAAGCAGGGGCAAAATGTCAAAGAGAAGTAGGACTATCAGACAAAGGAGGTTTCTGGGCCACAGAAATCTGAGAAGCCTTAGCAGAGTGGGCCCACCTCCTACCCCTCCTGCCCTTAGAGGCCTGGCAGGGTTGGCTGTGAACAAAAGCAGATCTAGAAGGATAATTCCTCTGGAACTTAGGGATAGGAAAGACAAAAATATGTTAAGGTCCTGCAAGGCTTTGTCTTTCTCTTGAAGAAATTTAACTATGTCAGCAGCAGTTCCAAAAAGATGTTTATTATCCAAAGGAGCAAATAGCAACTTTCCCTTAATGTCCTCAGGCAGAGTCTGGAGATGAAGCCAATAACAAATACCACAATACCAACAAAAAATAACTGACTTCAACAATTGGCTTAGTTGCTGGTGTCATTCCAAGGGGATCCAGTATCTATCTGCCTGGGATGACATGGTTGACAGACCTCGATGCTTTGCCAGAGATGGCCTCAACTTGTCACCCCTGGGATTCAGGATTCTGGCCAAGGCTTTTGGCTCCTCCATTTTGCCTTTTTTAGGCAATGTCCCACAGACAAATCTTCCAACATAAAAGATCTGTCAAAAAGCAAATTGAAGGTCAAGCTGATTAATGCTATGAGCCTTAACCTGAAAATGCACTCACTGTAGGTTCTCCTAGCACTGGAAGATGCTGACATCTGTGCAGTCACAGAAACTTGGTTCAAGGCTGCAGAGAGCACCCCCTGCCTTGGCAGGCTATACCTCATTCCATACATTCCATCCCCAAAATGAGGTTGGGAAGACTAAGGGTGGTGGAGTTTCTATTTTCATTAAAGACAAGCACACCTTCAGACTGGTTTGCCAACATGATGCACTAGAACTTCTCCAGGTGCAACTGACAATTGGCAAGGCACCCATCCAAATTATAGTCAGCTACAGAACCCCCTCCATGACTCAGGACACCCGTTCCTCCTACCTGGACCTACTTGAGTCCATCAAGTTACTCACTAACACCCTGATCCATGATGACTTCAACTACCCCACCATAAACTGGGTGAACTATTCCTGCTCTAATGCATTCACTCAACGATTCCTTGACTTCATCAATTCTAATGTACTAGACCAGCTTGTCTCATCCCCCACAAGGGGAGATAGCATTCTGGACTTGGTTCTCACCAACATGGGCAACCGCTGCATCACCTCCATAGTAAGTTCTTCCCTGGTGAGATCAGACCATCGCTCTGTCTCATTTGAAGTGTCTATCCGGTCCAACCCTCACCCAGCAGTAACTAGGCTAAAAAAAGTAACTACAACCTTCAAACGGAGGGTATCAGTAGCTTCAAACCACCGCCCCCTCAGAGGATGCAGACAAATTTGCTGAACAGTATGCCAATGCAGAATACAAGCACCTGTACAACGGCATGGACTCAGCCATACGCAACAGAACTAAAACCTGCTCCTCAAGGAAACATAAACCTATGTGGCGGATATTCTCTATCAACAGGCTTTACAACAAAAGGAAGAAACTGTTGTCTAAGGGCAAAAAGGCACAAATTCCCGAATGGAAATCTCCCTCCATAGCCTCAACAAGCAAATTAGATCACTAGTGAAAACCTCCAATGGCAATTATAAATCGAAACTAGCCTATGAAACAAAGGCTAACCACAAAACCTTTTTTCAGTTACGTCAGAAACCTCCATGGCAATGCCCAGGTTTGTTCTGAATTAGTTCTTAATGGTACCACTTACAGTGATCCTGCTGACTTAGCCAACCTGCTAGCAGACAGGTTCAGCGCAAACTTCACCCCCTGTCCCCCACAAAGCCCCATTTGACATCCCCAATACTTGCCCCACACCTCACATCTCCATAGATCAGGTGTTAAAGGCCCTATCCAATGCAAAGAACACAGCTTCCATGGGACCTGACAGTATCCCAAGCTGTATTCTGCAACATCTCCATCAAGAACGAGCCTCACCATTGAGCACCCTATTCAACCGTAGCCTAAGTATAGGGTTCATTCCAGCAGAGTGGAGAACTGCCATTGTCATCCCTTTGCACAAAGGTGGTGTCACTACTGACCCTGGAAACTATCACCCCATTAGCTTGAGAAGTCTGAACTACAAGGCCATGGAGTGTATTATTATGGCCATCGTAAACAAGGACATAGGCAATCTACAAGCATTTGACCCAGTTCGGATTCGTCAAGGGCAGATCTTGCCTGTTGAACCTGTTTGACTTTTTGAGACTGTCACCAAGGCATTGGATGAGGGAAAGTCAGTACATACAGCTTACCTTGACCTGGCCAAAGCCCTTGACACAATCCCATATTTGGGCATCAATGAAAAGCTAACAGAACTTGGCATAAATCCCTATCTCATCAGGTGGGTGGCCAACTTGCTCACTGATAGGACCCACAAGGTCAAAATAGGTATCACTACCTCTGATAGCAGACCTGTCACTAATTGTGTCCCCCAGAGATCTGTCCTGGGATCTCAATTGTTTGACATCTACTTCTCAGAGGTCCAGGCAAAGACAAAAGGCCTGTGGCTGACCACGTCTGTGGATGACTGTAAGTTGGGTGCTGTCATTGACTCCCCAAATGATGTTAACATACTTCAAGAGGGTCTCACAGCAACAAATGACTGGTGCCAAAGTCATGGCCTTAAGTTAAATGCAGAAAAATGTGTTATCATACCATTCGGCAAAAACATGGCCCCTACTGATTACCACATTAGCGGCAACCCCCTAAGTACACAACCTGTGGTGATAGACCTGGGTACACAAGTTGATAACAATCTCTCATTTGACCATCATGTAGCGGCAGTGGCCAGAAAAGCCTTTTACTTGGTTTATCTCATAAGTAAAGGGATTGCATCCAGAAAAAAGGAGGTTATTACTTCTCTGTACTCCTCCCTCATTAGGCCAATAATTGAGTACAATGCCCTGTTTGGTATGTACCTCTCCAAACACCTGCACCAACTGGAAAGGCCACAGAAATACTTCACAAAGAGAATCCATGGCCTCCAACACCTGTCCTATGTGGACAGGTTCAAATTACTATCACTCTACTCTATATTTTACAGATCGCTCAGAAGTGATCTGTGTCTCACCTACAAGGAAATCTCAGACCCTGCTCTACTACAGATGCTTTATATCCATAAGTCTAACTCCTCATGTAGTACCCGATTGAAAACCTTCTGGAGAGACATATTTGTCTCCCAGAGGCTGTCTTATCTCTGGAATAGACTCCCCATACACTGTCAAACAATGTATGTCACTGACGCTCTTCAAGAGTGACCTTGATGAGTGGATGGGCAACCACAAATTTGTCCCAGAGTTTCCACCTGTGTCCCTCATTAACAGGGGCGACAGGTGCTGATTGAGGTTTCTTTTTTGGGGATAAACTCTTGGCTAGGCTTGTAAATTAGTCTAGTAGTCTCCTATGATCATGAAATACCCAAAAGCTGCAGCCCTAGAAGTAGTGTCAGCAGCAGGGTCTATATCACTTTGTCAAATGCTTTTTTCAGCAAATCACTATTTATCGAGCTCATTTAAGTGAACGGTCGTTTCAGAGAAAAATTTCCAAGGGAAAAAAAACTAGTGGGCCAGCTACTGACCATAACAAATGCAAAAACATTTAAAACTCTGCAAAGTGAGGGGTGTCAGCCCACACCCTCAATGTGGGGGGGTTGCTCCCCCCACACCCCCCTAACTAAATATATCAACTCTGAGATCAGACTTAAGTGGGGAAAAGGGCAAATTCCCAATGATGGCCAACCATGTCCTTTCTCTGAGAAAAATTTTGCTGAAATGATTGTTCACTTAACTGAGCTTTCGCTTAAGTGAGGTTGATAAGTAGTGAGTCGCTGAATAAAGCATTCAACAAAGTGATATAGACCCCAGCAGCAGCATCATAGCTACACATAATATTGTGGCAAGCCACTTGAGAAGCAGAACCTAAAAACGATAAGGCAGAGGAGGTCAGAAATAACCTGACAAGCCTGAGCAATCAAAGCCAGAGCATACAAGACCAAAGTAGAAGCAGTGTAAACTTTCTTGCCAATCCTCTTAATTGCCCTGCTATCCTTATCAGAAGGCAAATGTTTGGAAGAGGATAAAAGCTTAGAAGGTTTGTCAGAAGAGACTGACAGAAAATGAGGATCAGCAGAAAGACATTTAAATGAAAAGAGACAATCCTCAGGGACCTTACAGAACCAAACAGGTTTCTGAAGAGCAAGAGGCTGAGAAGCCGGAGACTTGCAAGCAACAGCAAAAGTGTCTATCAATGCAGCCAACACAGGAGGAACTGCCGATGGTTTAGGACAATCCACCTGAAGCAACTCATAATATCTTCTCTGAATATCAGACACTTGAAAAGAATCCTACTTAAAGTATTCCATTATCCTATTATCCTAGAAATTGTGTCCCCCACAGACTCCTCTTCATCAGAACCATAAGCCAAAGCTGAAGGCATCTGTGAAGAACAGGACAAAGACCCCTCGTCAGACACCAAATCCTCACCCAAGGAATTTGGTTTCCTAAGACATTTAGTAGGGGTAGAAGTCCAAGGAGGAGCAGGTACCAAAAACCCTTGAGGAGGCTTTAGGGACATCAAGGCAGAAAACAAGGCCTGTGTCAACTCTTGCCATTCCCTTTGAGTATCCTTAGGAAAGAGGCTTTAGTTTTTGTCTTTTCTTGGAAGGGACATCAATCCTAAAAAATACTGGAGGTTCCAACCCTTGATGAGATTCAAAAACAGAACCAAGAACCTCCTCCCTGAGCAATATCTATGGAATCCCTCTTGGACCCTCCAACATAATCAACTGTGATTCCCCCTCGATGTGCGGAGCAGACGCCTACAAAGCCATAGAGGATGTGCAAAAAGATGGATCCATGCCAGTCTCCAACAAGGTCAAGGCAGAGAAATCTTAAGTAGACACTGAACAACCTACAGAGCTACTACCTGCTTTTAGAGAAATGTCTGGTGGAGACTGTACAGCTAAAGAAACTGGTCGAGACTTATTGACCTTCTTCTCACCTAGCGGGAGTATCTCAGGGTTAAAGGATTCTGCCATGGTACCCTTGGCTAACTGCTTGAGCTGTTGGTTTTCAAGATAAACGACCAGAGAAGACAAATGGCTTGAGTGTCTTAGGCACAAATGCCTTACAGATACTACAAGAGGTATGGTCATTGGAAGCACCCAAACTAAAAAGATACTGTTTGTGACAATCTTTAAGGGGAATCTGCCTCCCACACTGACACTTTTCCTTCTAGGATGACATGAACTCTAGGTAGCAAAATAAAATATAAGATCAAGAAAAGTAAAAAAAAAAAAAAAAAACAACCCCAAAGGTGCACTTATCTTGTGGCTAAGTATTCAGTACAGCAACAAGGCGTTCAGACCAACTAGCAATAATGGCTTCCCAACTGGTAGCAAAGAAATTGGGTAGTTGCATCCATATGTCCCTTTGGTTTCCTATGTTCTGTGCGGGAAACATAAATGTGACTTATGGCTCATACACGATCATTAGGCTTTTATATACTGGCCAAACGTTGGGCTGCCCTGGAAGGGAAGTCCTTTCTGTTTTGGATACTGCAACAGTGATATAGGACATTTGTAAACATGCTATGAATTTAACACCACACCTTCTCCACTCTGATTCTTGAATATGCTGCATTATGTCGCTATCGTCCATGCTGCTATGTTTCTTTGGCAACCATACACCTCTAATAACTTTGGCAGTACACAAAACAAGCTGCACAAAGCAAAATCAGAAAGAGATGGAGGCCTGGTATTAAGAACCAGGAGGAACAACTGACCTCCTCTCTAGAGCATTATTCACCAATGAATATCTGAATAACATAGTCACCAGGAGAAAGAGAGAAGGAAAGAGACTGCAGAGATTCTGGGATCACAATGCCTTGCTAAGTGCTGCAAACTTACAGCACATAGGTGGCTCAGACACTCTACCTAACAATCACAGGTAAGATATGTACAACACTCATAAATGATTACTAGTATTCAGGCATGCTACTCTTTACTCCACAACACGTGATTTGTGCTGCATATTAAGCACTAATCATAAGGCTTTCAGCAAACACACACTCACATTTTCAGTTAATAGCAACAATCAGCATATGGGACTTATGTCAATTTATTGATTTAATAAGTTGGTTTGTTTACAAGGGTGGTACATTTATCAAAATATTCCATTTGCAGGCATAGCCTGGGTGAAGAAATTCACAAAAAAAATAAAACAGAGCAAATTCAGAGTAATTACAGAAGGTAGAAAAACAAAGACATTTGAAACAATGAGTAAATATTATTTACAGAGTAGAAAAACAAATGTAGATTAATTTTTGTAATAAATATGGGAAGGAAGCAGCAGGTGAGATGAAAGGGTTGAAGTAGGAGTCGTGTAGGTGAGGGGGAATTTAGGTAATGAGTCAGGTGGAAAAGCATTTGCAATCATCTAGTTGACGGAGGTGTCTTTTGAGTTGTGTTGTGAAAGTGATAAAAGAAATGATTTCTTTTAGGTGCAAAACTGGAGAAGAAATAGGCAATAGAGTGCAGTTTGGATTGGAGTGTCTGCTTTGAGGGAGTTAATTGGGAGAGGTTACAGAGGTTGTAGGACAGTTTTTACTGAAAAAGCTCACCCAGCCTCTGCCACAACTTGCTGTGAGGGAAAGGTTAGTTTGCTATTTCGTTGTGTATTTTGTATTACTTTACTGCCTTCTTCTATTTTGTATACTGTGATTTGTTTTCTTTACACTGTGTTTTACTTGTATTCTGCTTTTAATTGCATATTAAAACTTGGAAAGAGACCACAGCTGTGTCTCCTCTGAGCCACGCAGAAATTTGAACGGGTCCATTAAAGAGTCACACAGAAGTTAGAACAGGTCAATTAAGGTTATTTACCTGTGAACTGAGGGGGTAGAGCTAGGAAATAAACCTTCTATTTAAAGGAAAAATAAAACATTTCAAAGCTTTACTGGAAAAGCTCACAAATACTCTGCCACAACTTGATGTGAGGGGAAAGATTAGTTTGCTTTTGCTTTCTTGTATTTGTATTACTTTATTGCCTTCTTCTATTTTCTATACAATGATTTGTTTCCTTTACACTGTGTTTTACTTGTATTCTGATTTTAATTGCATATTTAACTCTGCTGTGGTATAATGTTTTTGTTAACTCTGCTAGTAAGCTAAAAAACTTACATAGTGTAGTGTGCCCAAACGATCTGTTGATTTAAAGTTATGTAATTGCCATGGTATTGCGTTCCCAGCATCTAAACGCATTATTCCATTTCTTGTTGACTCTCCACCCCCACGTGGTCTAGCTGCACTAGCAACAGCGGTACTTGTTAAACAAGCTACATCTGTGCTCTGTGGCCAAACCATGAACCAGTCTACCCACCTTCAAAGTACTTCAAAGTACTTTCAACATTACATTTCATCCAAATTTGTTTTCACACTCGCTTATCAGCTGAGATAGTGAAACGATGAGAGTACGTATGTTGTATTAGAGCCTACTAGACTGGAAAAGGGTCACGCTATTCCCTAGTGACTGCATGTAACCTAAACATCAATACTTTTACCTTGGTGAGCAGCGTTTTTTCCCGCCTAAACCACAGAATCATCTTCCAGTCCGTGGTTATTGATAAACCGCCTTGTTTTTTACCCTAGTTAGAGTTGGTGTGTCTGCTTCAGCACAGGACTGCTAATTTAAGTGTTATCTGTTAAAAACGCCAATGTTACACTGGAGTTATATTGTTAGTTATCCTAGCCCGTTGCTGATTTAAGTACTAATGCCTCTGAAACTGTGTATGTGAATTTCGCTACTTTACTGTGGCTCAAAGTGCTATTTATTTTCATATCCGTATTTTATTGTAGGACTCACATTGTGTCTATTTTTATTCAGATACTGAATCTAATTTTAAACTATACTGAAACACTGACATAGCTAGGAAATTGCATATATCTAGATGACTCTTCTCTTTAAACTTTTGATGCATTTTTTACTGTTTTGGTAGAGAAGTTAATACATAGTTGTAAGGACTTATTCAATGATGCATTGCTGCTACATTTTGAACATATTCACTGCTCACTAATGTGTATATTTCACATTCTGCACTTTATGTATTATCCTTTAACTAGTGCCTAAACTACTACTAAATTGTATATACTCCTTCCTCTCTTTTTCCCCAGCTATTCAGCCTCTTCTCCTAAGCTCGCTTTGCCTACCGGCCCAGTCCTCCTGGATTTCCAAGATCATTCTCTGGATAGCAAGGCTCATCTTGATTGCCTGACTCCCTACAGGGACACTCCTACTCTTTCTCCCAGAAGAGAGAGCTAGAGGATAAAAAATAAAAGTATGTAACATGCTACAATCTCTACTGCATTTGGTCTGAGATAATTGTTCTATCACTTGCCTGGTGCTAGTGAAGGGTCCCAACCAGAGCCGTCTGCAGCCTTGCCCTTATTACTGGGTACTCCCCTAATACCTGCCTCATCCCTGGCGCTTTTTCCTATATCAGAGCTGCCTTCCTCCTTTCACCTATCGATCTGCTTAGTGGTTCCTCTCTTAAAAATTCAGGTTCTGTCCACTAGGGGGGCAGTGTCTACCCATCTACTTAACCATCTTCCCTCACTCCTTCCCATGCACTTCGATACCACTTTTTAACAATTTCTCTATACTAACTGCTAAGTTACAGCTCTACCCATTCTACCTCTAGTCTCTGTCTTCTCCTTTTTCCTTTATACTGAACTGCAAGAGTCACATTTACCACCTTGTTTACCTTCCTCTGTACTTACCTCCACCAAACTGATTGTTTCTCACACTGTCCTGCCGCCTACCTTCCTTAGGTGTATCCCGCTCCATTCGCCCTGCAGGCTCACTCCACCCCCCCTATCCTACCCCCAAATCTCACCCACCCCCAGTGCATCTACACTTATACCATCCTAACCACGCCAACTTCCTCTCTACCTATACTAGCCACCCCTACTTCCTCTCTACCAATTACACCCCTCCCCTTCACCAAAACAATCCTCCCACCCCCTCCCTCTACCACAGTCCTTTCCTACTTACTTTCCACCTACTGCACTCCACCCTTTTTCACCAACAACACCTCCCTCATAACACACCTCATCACACCTCCCTTCTTATCTTATAATACAATATCTATTTCACACCCTTTCTCCCTACACTACATACAAGACTTTATCAAAACCATAACATGACTTCAAAACACATATCATTCTTAATCCAACTACTATTACTTCTCATCCTTACTTACACCCACTACCTCACCCAACCCAACACCACAAATCATTCACCACCCTTTCACTCTATCAGCTCACTCCCTTCTACTCACTTACAATCATTTATCACAATAACCCCTGAACTCTATCCCATTAACTCCCATCTATTTTTTCACTACAAACTAAACACTTCTTATAAACTCTTTAGTCCCTCCCTAAGCTCAAATATCTGAAAACTGACAACCTTCAAACAAGGCAATCCAAACACCTGATTAACTTAATCCAATACCTTACAACCATACTCCTATCTGGTGACATACACCCTAACCCAGGCCCAATCACCACTACCTCTACATCTAAATCCATTCTACTAGCTTCTCTAAATGTCCAAAGCATAGCAAACAAAATCCTTAACCTTCATGCATGGCTTCTCCACAACAAACCTGACATCTTAGCTATTTCCGAAACATGGCTAAAACCTCATATAAAACACACTGAAGTTTTACCACCAAACTACTCAATAATCAGAAAAGACGGGACCCATAAAAAGGGTGGTGGGGTAGCTTTACTCTATTCATCCACCCTATCCATTACTCCCTATAACAACCCCATTCCACATTTCTCCAATGCAGAATTAGTATTAGCTATATTTCAATTAAATAAACACAAACACATTTGCATAGTTTCACTTTACATCCCCCCCTGGTGACAATGTCTCAGTACTGGAAGATATCCTATCTTGGCTTTCTATCAATATCAGCAATGAAACTATTATCATGGGTGACACAAATATTAATTGGTCTTCCATTCATTCCCCCACACACCCCCTAAACATTAACCTTTATAAATACTCTCACCTCATCAACCTGACTACCAGGCCCTCTAAAGATTTCTCCAGTGGCAGTACCCTAGACTGGATTTTAGTCTCTCACCCCCACTATTACACTGACAGTGGAACTCTTCCTGACTCCCTCAGTGACCATCTTTCCATCTTCACTAAACGTCTTCCATGTCCACTACAAGCAACACATAAATACATCAGCACTCGCAACCTAAAAAACTTCAACCCAGTGACCTTCTCAGATCCCTAAAATCAAGAAATTGGAACCCACTAAAAACTCTACCCCTGGATTATGCTGTTGCATACTTCAATACAACTTTCCTAAATCTCCTGGATAGTTTCGCCCCCATAAAAACAAAAAGAATATGAAACAACACTGCCCTCTGGCTAACAAAAAACACACTAACTGCCATGCGACTTAGAGACAAAACCTGGGCACGTTACCAAAGAAACAAAACTACCTCCACCCTTAATGAATTCAAAACTCTTCGCAACAAAGTTAAAAAGCTTATCACAACAGATAGACAAAACTACTACTCCATACTCCAAAACAACCATAAAACCATTCCTCAAAAATTCTGGAAAGGCATCAATAACCTCCTAAAACCTGGCTCAGCAGAAAACCCAAGCCCAGACCCAAATGCACCAGATATCAATCTGGCCACCCAATTCAACTCTTTCTTCTTAGACTCTATCTCTAAACTAACCACATCCTTCTCCAATAACTCCTCACCCTCTATACCTGCATCCCTCCTCCTACCCCCCTTCATCTCCTACCTCTCAACTCCCACCTTTCTCCCTAAAACCCATCCCTACCTCTACCATAAAAAACTCTTGCAAAAGCTAAAACCATGTACTAATGCACCTGATAACATACCCTCATCCTTCCTCAACATAGCTGCCGAAGGCATTGCTTTACCCATCAGCATCCTAATCAATCGCTCTATCCAAGAAAGTCTTGTTCCCACACTCTGGAAAAGAGCTTTCATCATACCCTTGCACAAAGGAGGCAATAATAACAATATCACTAACTTCCGTCCCATAGCCATCCTTTCTCCTATATAAAAACTCTTAGAAAAATGTATCCATCTCCAACTCCTTCCCTATCTCCTAGATAATAACTTACTAACTTCCACACAACACGGTTTCAGACCCGACCACAGTACCATGACTGCCCTCCTTTCCTTCCTGGAAACAGTAAATACAGCCAAGATTCTGGCTCCATTGTATCGACCCTCCTTCTCGACCTCTCTAAAGCCTTCTATACTATATCTCACAGCCTTCTCCTAACTAAACTATCTAACCTAAACCTATCCCCTGCCTCTCTCAATTGGTTCACCAGCTATCTCTCCCATAGGCAACAAGCTGTCAAATGGAAAACAGCCATCTCCTCCTTCCTGAACACACCCACTGGTGTTCCCCAAGGTTCCATCTTGGGTCCTCTCCTCTTCAATATATTCATAAATGACTTCTTCCACTCAATTTCCCATGCCAAACGTATTCAATATGCAGATGATTCTACAATTATCTGCACAGCCACATCCATTCCCACTTTCTTAAAAGTAACTCAAGATGCCTTCTCTACCACAGAACAGTGGATGAAAAACAATCATCTAGCACTCAATGCATCAAAAACCAAACTTATGGTATTTACTTCCTCAAAAACCACAACCATTGATAGAAATCTACTCTCTATCATCAGCCAAAACAACACACCTCTTGAGCTAGTATCTGAAACCAAACTGCTAGGGGTCCAGATAGATGACCAGCCTAAATTCAATAGCCATCTACAACTAAACATAAAAAATCCACTACAAACTTGGCATGCTATATTGACAAAATCGATTCCTCACTACATCTACTAAGCTCACTCTTGCTACAACATTCCTCATGTCTTCCCTTCTATATGGCACTCCTCTTCTAACAAACCTACAATCATCCCTCAAAACAAAACTGTCCTCCTGTTATAATAAAATTGCCAAATTTGCCACTAGTCACAAAGCATCTACCCACCACTGTGTATCTCTCCACAAACTAAACTGGCTTGAGCTTCCTGACTATCTCTCCTTCACTCAGCTCACCTTTGCTCACAAACTCATTTTCCATCCATCCCTCTGTCCCTCACTCAGCTCCACCTTTAAAATGCACATGCCACAAAGACTCCTAAGATCTAATAACCAAAATCTGATAGAACTGTACAAACCTCTTCACTCTCCAGGGAAAAACCTGTTGTCCTTTGCCCTGGCACGCCTATGGAACTCCCCCCCCCCCCTCCATCCACACCACTACTAACCTCCCAGCTTTTAAAAAATCTCTACACACGCACCTAACATCCTCCTGGGAATGCTCCTGCTCCCACCCCTCATAGCCTAGTCTGCTCCCTACAGGCAACCATATCATATATAACCAGATACTATAAATAAGCAAATGCAATAACGCCTAATTAATTCTTAAATTCTACTATTCCACTCAAGATACTACATATTTACTACAGCAATGCTATGTTTGTTATACATAATGTAACCAAGGTAGTCTATTTGCAGCTGCTTAAACATTAGATTATTTGCATTGTAACCACCTGTCCTCAGTTTTTGTCTTGAACCCACAATTGTTTACATTTGTAAACCACTGTTATAGTTTTGTTACCACTGTTTTGACAATCTGTTTTAATATGATTGTAAGCGTTATAAGTGTGAAATTCTGTAATCTTTTGTATCTTTGTTTTGGAGCTTTTCTCCCCAGGACTCCACTGAAAACGGGTTCTTCTGGCCCAGTGGACAATCCTGGTAAACCAACTATAAATAAATAAATAAAAATATTAAAACTTGGAACGAGACCACAGCTTTATCTCTTGTGAGTCACACAGAAATGTTTACAGGTCAATTAATGAGTCACACAGAAGTTAGAACAGGTCAATTAAGGTGAATTATCTGTGAACTGAGGGGGTGGAGCTAGGAACTAAACCTTCTATTTAAGGGGTAAAATAAAACATTTCAAAGCTTTAATGGAAAAGATCACCAAGACTCTGTCACAACTTGTGAGGGAAAGGTTAGTTTGCCTTTGCTTTCTTATATTTTATATTACTTTATTGCCTTCCTTCTGCATTCCATAGAACCAGACGACAAAAGTATCCACCACCTTTCAATTTATCTTGCTCTTCTAAAATTAGTTGCTCTCCACTTAGACAGCAAAAGTTTAAGTTACCCCCTTTTTCATATCTAACTGCTTAGTGCACACTGCAGTGTTCAGTATATTAACCCATTTTTTCATCTTAATTTTAAACATCTATTGTAAGACCACCAGTTACTGGAGCACCCACATTCTGCCTCTCGGTAGTCATCTTGTGATTAGTGCTTCTGTTTTCTCCAGGTGAGAGAAGGAACACAGGCACATTATTTCCTGGAGACTGCTGATCACCTGAAAGCCTAATAACTGCTTCATAGGTGACATCATGGAATGTGTGCTTATATTCTGCTCCTGGTGAGAGAAGGAGCAGAGAGTGTACTGACTCCAGACTGTTTCTAGTTGGGCAGTGAGCATTTGTGCTTGACATTCTTGTTTGGTCCGGTTGCTATTCGAGGCATCTACCAGGTAAAGGCTACACAGATTCATAGATTAGTGCTAGGCTAATTGTCCTCGTGGGCCATTTTAAGCCTAGCCAATTACCCCATGTGAGAATCAAACCCTGCACCTTGTGTTTCCAAGGTAAGCCCCTTAACCATTACGCCAGCCTCCAACCCAGCCTACAAGCCTAAAGACCCTTGCATCATCTGGGAAAAGACTGTGGATCACCAAACAGGTTGTGGTGAGAGAAGAAGCAAAGGAGCATTGTATCCCAGCTGAGTGAAGCTGTGGTGAGAACAGCAGTAGTAGTAGCCAGGCAGTAACCATTCACATGACTCCCCTCTTTTCATCATTCTCGACAAGCTAATTCTTTGCTTTCAGTAAGTACTGCTTGATTTGTTTATAACTTCAGAATATCTGCCTAAATACTTCATCCTTAAATTTTCAGTCAATGTATTAGTGTCCCTTCAAGAGTCTGGCAGTGCCCTGTACAGGAGCGGGAGGTGTTTATTAAGATCAAAATCTTTGGTAAGGTTAATGAAGTTTGCTCCTGAAAGGTTTGCTTTATCCATGTTGAGAAGGATCCCATCTGTAAATAACTACAGTGCTGTCATTGTGCTCTGGCCAGCCTAGAATCCATGCTGATAAGACTGAGGAGGTGGTACTGTTGTATGTAAGTGGACAGTTGGTTGTAGATTAGTTTTTCTAGCATTTTCTCAAGTGTAGGGAGGATTGAGGATAGGGAGGAAGTGGAAAGTATTTTCTGACTAAGGCTGTTTGGGAAGGGGTTTGATGAGAGCAGTTTTCATTATGCCTGTTTTTTATTTGAGTTAAGCAGTGGTTATAAATATGGAGATCTGTTGTAAGAAAGTCTTTGCAGAGTGATATAAACCAAGGGAATAGAATCTCTGCACCACAAAGTTCACCCATGGATATGTTTTCTTGTACAAGGTCAATTTCTTTATGAGTAATTGTCTTAAGATAGATGAAGGGGATCAAAGGAAGGCACCTGGATGAGCTGGAGGGGGGGGGGGGTTAGAGGTTGCAATATTTGTAGCATAAAACAGAGATTTATGAGTCCCACATAGTAGGCATAAAGAAATTATGCTAGACAGTAAAAATATATTATTTATAAGCAAAAGTCCCACTACTGTTCTGAATTCATCTTCCAGACCAATAGAAAGTAATCAAAACATCAAAGCAAGTCTGACAATATTGTTTTTGAAATTGTCTTTGGGTGTAATGTATAATACCTTTATCATTCTGGGTCTATATCACATTATCGAAACCACAAAAGGTCAAATACCTCTCCATCGACCTCTATTTGTTGAACGTGAATCCGTCAACTGACTGCTATAGTGAAAATCTCTTCCACAGCAAGTAACACGTTGGCCAACCTACCAACTGCAATAAAAACAGCTAAATGTAAAACCCACCCTGCTGAGGGGCTGTGCCCCCCAACCCCCCTAACTAAATATACCAACTCTGGCATCACACTACAGTGGGGAAAAGGGCAAATTCCAGATGATGGCCCACTGGTTACTTGCCATGGGAAACAGTTCATGGAAACAATCGTTTAACAGATTTCGAGTTTCACAAATAGTGGTCGATGAAGAGGTATTCGACCTTTTGTGGTTTCGACAATCTGCATAGACCCATCATTTCCAGGGGCTTTCGAAAAATAATTTAGGTGTTATAAAACTGAAGTAATATACTTTTACTTAAGATTAAAAGAGAGACAGAATTTAGTTTATGCCATTTACCAGTCAGCTTCAACTACAATGAGAGACGGCATAATAAAAAGGACATGAATAATGCATCACATTTACTGCCTCATCCAGACTCCATCTTTTGATTATAAATAAACCAGTACTTTTCCCTTAGACGACTTCTGCTGTGATTTTATAATCTGACCATTCCAATGTCTGTAAGGCAGAACCAAAAATCACCTGAGCTGAAGTACATCATCATAAAAATGTAGCAACAAGTCAGGTCTGATACCATATACAGGCACATTGTTTGAAGGAGGAAGACAATTTAAAAGCAATGTACAACTGCACAGCTTGGTTTGATAAAACAATGATTAGATTATCTCTGTTTAGTGATGATTCACAAATTAGTATCAAGTTTTTGTGACAACTGCTTAGCCTTATTCACCTTTGTCTACGGCACACATTGCAGCTTAATAGAGTCAAACCTAATCAGATAATAACCACATAATAACCAGAATTTGATATCACCATCATCATCATCAACAACAGTACAGCTGAGGCAGGAAATAAAGTTACAATTGGCTCAAAGTACATTCAAAGCAATGTTTCTGACAGCCTGATTAAGACTTAGCAAAGTTCTTAAGTGACTGTTTTATGTTATATTTATTATTTCCAGTTATTCACATGTTTGGTAGGGGCCAGACACAGAACATGGAGGAAAAATAAGCCTGATTTGGAACTCATTTAGATGGTACTGTCATGCAGTGCAAGCAGGTTCTAGTTAGGAAGGTTTTAGAATGGAAACAGTGATGCAGGAAAGGAAGGGTGGGTGGATATTACTGGCATCACAGAAAAGTGCACCAGTGACAAGAGCACTGCAGTATGGAGATGCCTGGGTATAGGATGTTCAAATACAATAGAGTAGAGTTGGCTGGAGATCTTGCAAAGTGCACAAAGAAAAGTGTCACATGTATGATCAAAGAGGAGGAAGAACACCATTCCATGATGAGGGCAACAAGAGTGGTCAGGGTTAAAACCCAGGATAAGTTCCCTTAAAGTTAAAGTGGAAGTGTTGAAAACCAGTGGGTCTAAAACCCAGGATAGGTTTCCTTGAAGTTAAAGTAGAAGTGTTGAAACCAGTGGGTCTAAAACCCAGGATAGGTTTCCTTGAAGTTAAAGTGGAAGTGTTGAAACCAGTGGGTCTAAAACCCAGGATAGGTTTCCTTGAAGTTAAAGTGGAAGTGTTGAAACCAGTGGGTCTAAAACCCAGGATAGGTTTCCTTGAAGTTAAAGTGGAAGTGTTGAAACCAGTGGGTCTAAAACCCAGGATAGGTTTCCTTGAAGTTAAAGTGGAAGTGTTGAAACCAGTGGGTCTAAAACCCAGGATAGGTTTCCTTGAAGTTAAAGTGGAAGTGTTGAAACCAGTGGGTCTAAAACCCAGGATAGGTTTCCTTGAAGTTAAAGTGGAAGTGTTGAAACCAGTGGGTCTAAAACCCAGGATAGGTTTCCTTGAAGTTAAAGTGGAAGTGTTGAAACCAGTGGGTCTAAAACCCAGGATAGGTTTCCTTGAAGTTAAAGTGGAAGTGTTGAAACCAGTGGGTCTAAACAGGAATGTAAGGATAGCGATTAGGGCAAAAGGTGGCGCATGCACGAGGTGAAGGTAAGTCTGAATGAAACAGAAAAGGTACAATACAAAGAGATAACACAAGGTCACAAAAGGCATAAATTGAAAATGAGTTGGTGAAGTGGGTCAGGAAAGAAAATAAGAGCTTTTTTACATATAAAGCAGAAAGCAAGAAGGGAAGAAGAGTTCTGGTCAGAATGAAAAATATACAGGGAGACAGAGCAAATAAGGCCGTGCTTCAGTCTTCATGAAGGAAGGCAACACAGGGATTCCATGTTAAAAAGGTGGTACATCAGCAAAGGGAGAAGAGCAGACAGAGCCTAGACCCCAGTATAGAGAGGGAGGGGGTGGAAAAAGAAATGGCTACCTTGGTGAGGCAAACCACATTGAACTCCTTGAGACCCCCTGCAATTTTGTCAGTGTGCTAGCAGATTCCTGAGGAAGACTAAAAACATCAATAGTCAATGTGCAGAAGTGCCTCTGCACAGGAAACCAAGTCTGATACACTTGTGGGGGGAGCAGATAATCTAGGGAACTACAGGCCTGTTAGCCTAACATTATTGTAAGTGAAAGTCATGGAGAAAATCCAGAGGGAATGGCTGCTAATTCAACCAGCAGTGTGGTAAATCTTCAGGAACTTTCATTTACCAGTATGCCTCTGCTGCTACTGTTGTGTTCAATGGTTTCCATAGCAAATTATTCTACGAGTGCTCATGTTAGAATAGATGGCTCTATGAGTTCTGACTGCAACATACCCTTCGATAGGGCTCTCTACTAAAATGTGCAATTAGTTTTGATAAATTAGTATTTGTACTCTACAAAACAGCTTTGGTTGACCTACAGGCACACTTTTGTGTACATCCATGCTTCTGCAGAGTTTGTCCTGAATATAGCTGGGGGCTAGTTGCCATGGTGGATATTATACATTGTTTGACCTCAACAAGGCCATAGTTTTACTATGGTCTACAAGACAATTGTTCTAATTCCTAAGACATTGATTTTAATTTTGTTATGAATTGCTTGTAATGCCATATCATCAAATCACATAGCAAGATTAAAAAAATTGCATTGACTCAATAACAAGTCCATCTATAACACAACAGTATACCTACAAACAAATAATGCTGGCCCCTTTTACAAATCTGATAAATATCAGATAAATATATATTCCCTGTCCCTCCACTATAATAGTGTCTCACCCTGGTCCAGTTCCGTCTTTACATTAGTTTCCTTAATCTTGCATTCTTGCACTTTTAATACACTCTGACAAGTCCTAAGATTAAACTTATCAGTACAACCTCTATTCTAACCCAAGCCCCCTTTACAAGCCTTAACAATAATGCTCCTCACCCAACCTCCCATCAAAAGTGTACTACTTTCTCTAATAACCTCCAACCCTTTGGGTCCCCTTAATGCTAATAAACAAAACTCCCAATTAGTTGGCACTGTCTTCTCAAATATCTTCTTCTATTTATCAATAACATCATTCCTGCACTGACAAACATTATTTGATCCAGCCATATGCATATTACCAGCATTCTCCTCTCCACATCAACACCTTCCTTCCCCTGTTCCAAAAATATTGAATATCTGCATAGGTGTCCTAAACTATCTACGTAACCACTTCACATGATGGTCCCACACTACAGGCGAGATTTTCAGGCACACTCCTGTTGTAAAACATTCCATCCATTGGTCCTTTGAAAATTCTGCCCATGCAGAACTGTTCACGGAAACCCTGTACAAGCATGTTAATAGCTGCATAGAGGTAGCTGTACCCACCAGGAGGAAGTATAGAACTAACTCAAAAAACAACCCACCCTGGTGGAATCACAAAATCAATCCTCTGTATAACAAATGAAAGAAAATCATGGCAAACATTACGAACTGCAGCACCCAGCAGGATAAAAGCACTCTCATCAAACTAAACAAACAACACAGAGGACAAATAAAGTCTACCAAAGCCAAAGATGAGGTAAGTTTGGCCTCCCAGGCCAAGGACAACCACAAAGCATTCTTTAGCTATGTCTGCAACCTCAAAGGCAATACACAACTGTGTGCAGAGCCCATTGTAAATGGAGCCACCAATACTGAGACAGAATTTATAGCAAACCTCCTGGCTGATATCATCAAATATAACCCCCCTACTATCACTAGAGAACAGGTCCTTATTGCTCTCTCTAAGACCAAGAACACTGCATCAATGAGCCCAGACAGTATCCCAGAATGCTTTCTAAATAGCTTGAAACATGACCTATCAGGGCCTCTGGAATTACTATTTAACTGTATCCTCCACACAGGCTTTGTGCCTCATGAATGGAGAAAGTCAACAGTCATCCCTCTGCACAGACCCTGGAAACTACAGACCCATAAGTCTCACTACTCTTATATGTAAAGCCATGGAAAGAATTATCATGCAGATGATCAATATAGAAATAGCAAACCTCCAGACACTGGACCCAACCCAGTTTGGATTCATCAGGGGCAGATCATACCTACTCAACCTGATGGACTTCTTTGAGAAGGTCACCAAAGCAATGGATAAGGACAAAATTGTTCACGCTGCCTACCTTGACCTGGCCAAGGCATTTGACACAATACCCCACTCGGGCATTACGGACAAACTCAGGAGGTTAGGTACAAACCTGTATGTCACCCGGTAGATAGCTAACTGGCTCACAGACAGGACCCAGGAAGTTAGAATTGGGGAGTCCACCTCTACAAAGAGGCTAGTCACAAGTGGAGTCCCTCAGGGATCAGTCCTTGGACTGATCCTTTTTGGCATTTACTTCTTAGAAGTCAAGGCCAATGTCAGTGGTCTCTGGCTGACTAAATTAGCAGATGATTGCAAATTAGGAGCTGTCAATGAATCTCACACTGACACAAATGTTCTCCAGAAGGAGCTGACACAGACAGGTGTCAGAGCCATGGACTAAAACTAAATGCCAAAAAATGCATAACAGTATACTTTGGGAAGTCATCCATCCCTGGTAACTATCATATTGACAACACACGCCTTAGAGTTGATCCAGTAGTCAGGAACTAATAAACACATGTACATAGTAATTTAGCCTTTGATCATCCTGTGCTACAGTGGTAAGGAAATCATTCTGTGTTGCACAACTTATAAACAAAGGTATGGCATCTAAGTCCAAGGAAGTCATTGTTCCACTGTATTCGACATTCATCAGGCCTATCATTGAGTACAATGCCCCCTTTGGTATGTACCTAACAAGGCATATCCAACAACTGGAACATCCACAGAGGTTCCTCAAAGAATACAGTGTGTAAGTAAAATGTCCTATGCAGATGCCTCAAGGTCCTATCCTTGTATTTTTTCTCCTACAGGCTTTTGAAGGGAGATCTATGCCTGGCATACAGGGCATTGTCAGACCCCACTATGATGGACCTCCTGCATATCCATAAAACACCAGAATTACCCGTTCAAAAGACTTAAACCTTGCCTGTGATATAAATAGGACCTGCTGGAGAGATAGGTACGAATCCCAGAGACTACCCTGTCTATGGAACAGGCTCCTCTTCCATGTAAAGCAGAGTTCCTCCTTAACACAATTCAAGGTCAACTTGGACAACTGAATGGGAAACCAGAAATGCATCCCTGGTTTGGCACCTATGTCTCTAATGGACACAGGTAACCTGTAAATGGTTCATCTCCCAGGCCCATGCTTACACTTATCAAGGGTAGCAGAACTTGTCAGAGATTTGGGATGTATGGTTAGGCTTAAAGGCCCTTGTGGTCATTAGCCTAGTAAACACCTGTGAACCTATGCAATACCTTCCTTATCCTCCCATTTTAGCCTTAATCTTTTCCATCAGTCCCCCCCCCCCCAATATCTGTAGGTTATCATCATATTATACACGAGAGGAGAAAGGACATTGGACTAAAACAAATCCTGCTCCTGTCCCTCTAAATTCAGAACTTCATCTCTCTTATTTTCCCCCATAGTCTTAAGCCATGAGTGCTGCATGAGTCAACTGATAAAACTGTAATCATGCCCTCTCTGGGAGGTTATATTTAGTTTTAAAAACATCCCACTTGTGGAATACTATAACACCTCTGGTAAGACATTGATGATTCGCCAACAGATCTCTGCTTTGCTGCTTTTGTTGTCTGGAGTCTATACAGTATATTCATTTTATTGTGCTTTTTCATATTATTATACAGAAGAACTTGTATCTCATTAGCCTTACTTTACCAATCCTTGAAGGAAATTTTAATTATGAGTAAGGATTATATTTGCTGCCCCAAAGACTTTATTCTAGTTCTGGTTTCTCTACATTTGGTGAGGTGTAAATTTACTGATGTCTTTTACACAGTTTACAACTCTCCATATGCTTTTTTTTACCTATTTGTTTTTTAATGTTTGATACCATTTTTCTAAACAAGACACATTTTTCATTAAATTATCACATATAACATAGGTAATCTTAGATTTCTATAAATGAAAACAAAACATACTGACACAATTCCAGTTGCAAACATTATGCATTACAAACCATGCTGACATAAGTGCAGTTGAAAACATTATACATCACTTATAATCCACCCAGCCATTGTCAGGCAAACATTACATAACTCATTCAAATCCTGCCTTCTTTTGAACCTCATTCTTCCTCTGCATATATTGCTCCCACAATTTCCATTTTTTCCTATGTAATTTGCTCATACCCTTTTCAAAAGATCCCAGTTCCAGTTGTTTTATCTCTGTTACTATATTCACGACTTCTATTAAAGTTGGCCTTGACTCTGATTTTCATTTTCTAGAAATTGCTTTTTTGGCAGCCACCATAATTAGACTCAGCAAGGCCTTACTATGTCTAAGCAACTCCGATTCTGTATCATAGCTCAAAAAAATCATTTTCTTAGTTACACCAATATGCTCACCCAGTATGTTGGACAAAGCGAGTCTACAGGGAATCTTTAAAGTCTGCGAACTAATTACATTCCCAGAAAATATGTTCCCAGTTACCCCATCACATCTCTAACATTTGCTGTCTACCTGATGAAAAATTCTTTGGAGTCTACTTGGGGTAAAAAATGCCTATGTAAACACTTCAAGCAAAGATCCTAAATTTTCTAGACTTTGTTGCAAATTTGGAAGACATACATATATATTCCCATTGTCTGTTTGTGAATTGCTTATCCAGTCTCTCTTCCCAATCATTTCTAACCTCCTCTAACTGATTCTTAACAGTTATCAGGCAATATTTTATATACTCTACTAATTATTCCCTTTTTAATGGCAGAGTCTGTTCTAGATTCAACTAAAAACTCTACCAGCGCTTTCTTTCATTTAGGACCCCCCTATTTCTTTCTCTTTGCCTATACTCTGATATCAGTCCTTGATAGGGAATGCAATCTCTAACCTGCAGTCCAAATACATTTTTGGTGTCTTGCCATTCTATTACCTCTCCCTCTCTAGTTATTTGCTCCCAATACCTTGGTTCCTTTGTCAGTTTTCTCTGATAAATTCCAGCCCCCTCTTACCTATTGTCTGTATCCCTTATTGCACTCATCCCTATTGACAGAATTTCCTTTTTCCATTCCCATGTTGGCTTAGTTCTTAGAATACTTTGTACTACTTTATGAATATAATATTATGTTTGATTATCTGCCTTGTTCTATTGGAAGAATCAGTGTATGCCACTTGACTCTTGTCTTCTCCTCCCAGCTAAAATCCTTCAGCTCTTTATTAATTGCTATCCACAACTTCTTCTCTGGTTGATAAAAATATGCCTAACGTGTATATAAGACTAAAGGGACTGAAAACATTTTAATTGCTTGTATCTTACTATCAATATCCATATAACAAAGCTTCCATTTTCCTAATTTTTGTATCATCTTTTGTTTAGTCTCTTCCCACATATCCTTAGCTTACACATCTGAATAATTTTTAATCCATACCCCTAAATACTTCATTTTATCATGTCCCCATAAAGATGGATATTGCTGAACCAATTTGTGTGTGGATACCACTATAGCCTTTGTTTTAGCGTCATTAATTTTGTATCCTGAAAAGATTTGAAACTGTCTAAAAATGTTCCATGACACTGTAATATCCCTTTCTGGTTTTGTCAGACATAAAATAGCATCATCTGCAAACAGAGCCAGCTTTTCTTGACTACCATACCAATTATATCCTTGAATTTCTGAATCACTTATTTTTTTTGTCAATGGCTCTAAATATAATGCAAATAACAAAAGGGAGAGAGGACATCCCTGCATGGATCCTCTGCTCAAGGAGAAATTATCAGAGAGGACCACACCCACTTTAACTTTTGCCTCCAATCTCTCATATATCTGTCTAATCAACCTTATAATTTTATCAGGGAATGCAACTGCTTCCATTGTCCTGCTCATAAAGTCCCAGCTTACTCTGCCAAATGCTTTCTCTGTATCAAGACCCACTAACAACAGTGGTACTTTATTACATTCTGCTTACTTTTGGATTATCAACATTCTGTTAATGTTATGAAATGTTTGCGTCCCCTCCACAAAACCACAGTGAGCCATATCTATCAATTTTAGCATCACTTTTGCCATTCTTTTAGCCATTATAGACATAAACACTTTATTATTAGGGTTTAGTATTGAAATGGGCCTGAATGAAGCTGGATCTGATGGATCTTTACCCTGTTTAGGTATTACAGCTATCACAGCTTTCTTCCAGGCTGTTGGTATTTCTCTTAAAATACTGCTAAACAAAATCTTCTAGTTCTTTATTATTTTTTTCCCTCCTAGCTTCCAGACTTCTGAAGGAATACCATATATTGATGGTGACTTTCCTGTATATTGGTTATGCATCACCATTTTTATTTCATCTCCTCCTATCCTGTTAGTAATTGAGCCTCATCTACTTCTAACATTGGCATATTTAATTCTTCTATAAACAGTTCCACTTGTACCTTTTCTTTATTTCCATATTTCTCTGGTTTATGCAGACTTTCACTGAATTTCCAAAATATTTCTAGTACCTCTACATGATCTATTATCTTTCTTTTTATAGGCTCGCTAAGCTTGGTGACAGTCCTTTCTACTTTCTGTTGCCTGAGTTCTTGTGCTAAAAGTTTTTGTGCTCTAGAGTTATTATCAAAAAACAGTTGCTTAACAGCAATCTTTCTAAACACATGTATATTATTCAGGCAATCCCTTATTTTCTGTTTAGCATTCTGCAGTTGCTCCTCTTCTTGCTTTGTGGGATTCCCCCTATTTTGCAATAATTTAACTTTTGTCAGTAGATCTAAATACTTCTTTTTACTTCTTAACCATATCTCCCTTTCTTTTATTTCCACCCTATTTTCAAACTCCATTTTATTTTTATCCCACTCCTTAGCTATATTTTCAGAAGAAATTTGTATCTTCTCTAATAGCTCCTGAATAATTTCTACTACCCAGTCCTTAAATTCCTATCTTTTCAACAGATAGGTGGGAACTTGCCAGTGTCTCATTTTCATTTCATTACTCTGTGTTTTTAGTTTAGGTATTATTGGCATATGATCTGAAATACTTATTAGGTGCATATCAAGACCTTCAATTAAATACACATGTTCCTGTGAAATGTAAATTCTGTCTAACCTAGCCCAGCTTTTGTATCATGGGGAATAAGAAGTAAATTCACTATCAACTCCTAGTACTGAATTCACATCTTCCATACCAAATATTTTTCATAATTGTTTTTTAAAAATCTACCCTTCTGTCTTATATTTTCCCTTCTGAGCTCCTCAGACACATTCGCTGCTGTAGATCAAATTCCAGTCCCCACCTATAAGTAATACTCCTTGCTGAAAGCTGATTATTCCTCCCAGAATTTTCTTCAGCTCCACTACAGCAGTTTTTGGTCGAAAATAAATACATGCCAGTATGATCCTCATCCCTTGTCAGTAGCCCCATAGTACTACAAATCTACTATTATTAACTTTTTATCCTGTTCTATCACTATTGGAGCTCCTCTTGAAATTAATGCAAGTACTCCTTTTTTCCTTTGCCCCAGGTATTCCGCGTAATAACCATCCTGAAAACCTTTCTTTATCAAATTCACATGTTCAGTTCTTTCTAAATGTGTCTCCTGTAGCATAGCTATTTGCACTCTACATTTTGATATAGTTCACTACTCTTTCTTTTTTGTATCTGTGAGACCATTTACATTTAAAGACATTACAGAAAGCATCATTTTTCTTAAAAAGTTATTATTCCCACCTTTTTATGTATAACAGCTTTTTTGTTACATGCATATACTGTTTGGCATGTTAATCTTGTATACAGTTATTTCTTGTCATATCCATTTAAGCCTATATCACATCTTACAAAACTTTTTGTTTTATTGAGAACCCTCAAACAAAAAACACACACACCCCAATAGCCCCCTAAAACATAACAATAATAACAGAACAAACTATGTATATCTTCAGATTTTGACATTTTGCCTTCCTAATAGGAACAAATGTTCCAAACTGGCAGCCACACATAGACTTGAGATAACCTAAAAGAAAGGTCATCCATGCTAAGACACATGGTACACCCTGTGCTTCTACTAATGCTGTATGGTTTTGTCTCATCTTTATACCTCTCACAGCTGGGAAAACACTTGAATGCTTTCAGAAAACATTTTTTCCAAGCCATTTGTCTTTATTAGACTGTCTTCTACAGACATGAGAACCACACACAAAACTGCCAAGCATACATTTGTTTATGAGGAAAAAGCCTTATAATATTCAATATCCCTTTTCATTTACTTCCTTTGTCTTAAAACTTGTTACTAGTGTGGCAGTCCCTACTCAGGGCCAGTAATTAAGGAGCCTCAGTCCTCACCAGTGACACCAGTGAGGGACAGCCACTAGGAGCAAAGATATATACACACAGTATTTCCAGATGCAGCTCTCGGCACCAAGCACAATTTTCCTTAACAGCATACAGGGAACACACCTCCATCCTGGAGCTGGGTGTCCCCTTTCTCTCCAGGCCCCAAATAAGACTCACCACTGATCACAGCTGAAGATGTTCAGTCCTCAGCTGCTGAGTGTTTCAATCCAAGTCCTCCACCACCCTCGATATAACACCAATGCTCTGTGTCCCTGTTCCAAGTAAATGACAAACACACTCTGAGATTTGATTTTCACATACACACACACACACACCTGGGAAAGACTGACACAGATTTACCATCTATACCCCTCTGCCCATACTATAAGGTACACTATACTAAGTAAAAGTAATACTAATACAAATGGTAGTGTTTGACCAATGCAGCAAGACTTTCAGGAGCAGCCACAGTGTCACCAAATAAATATAAGTACTCTCAAAGATTAAAATATTCTCTAAAAGACCAGCCACAATGAAAAGTTTATCTATATTTAATAATAAATAATAAAAACAATAGGAAAATATTGAGTGTCTATTTACAATAAACACCAGAGTTTCAACCACAGGAAATATTAAAAATAAAACCAATGGAAAGATTCACACATATTCAGAAAAACAATACTTAACTAATCTCATTATATGTTCCTGACTGATCTAAAGAATTACTGTCCCCTAGTTCACTTACTAGAGCAAGGCAAGTTGATGTGGGTAAGTGGTCTTCCTTCTTGTCAGGTTTCACAAACAGACTGCCCTGAGACTTCTGTCTCATCTAGTATTAAAGCATCATTTCAGTGCTAGCTTACAGAATGACATCACACACATCTGGCCATTTCACTTTTGGTTCCCGCACTACCCCCTTTACTAGAATCTGAAACAGAATCTAGCACGTATCTGTCGTCATATCCATACACAGAGCTTTGCTAAGATGTGTTATAGTATCTGGAAGTTATAAAACCATTTCAAAAATGTCTACCCTTCCAGGGTAGCAATTAGCTCACCTCTAAGAACAATACAGTAGGATTCCTAGTCCTGCTTTTCATGGTTATTTTGTCTCTGGCTGAAATCAGAACTGTAAGATACAATCTTTATGCCCTAAACCAGGTAATTTAATTTCAAAATATTTTTCAAAGTTAGCTGGACTGAGATTAACCTCTTCTCTTTCAGTATTCTCATAGTTAAACTTTTCATTGTGGCTGGTCTTTTAGAGAAGATTAACCTCTTCTCTTTCAGTATCCTCTGTTACAATACATTAATTTCAACAGTTACAATGCAGTTTGACATACAGGTGTGATTCTTTTCTGTCCTGCAGGACCCACTGTTGTTACATTTGTGAACACAAGCAACTTTACAAATATATTTCAACACAAACACCTGTGTAAATCAGTTTGATATACAAATGATTTATAATTCTTTACAAAACTCCAACTATCTATGCTGGCATATATTACACATCCACTGCCATACTTCTCCTGGCATAGCTGGCAATACCTCCCATAATCACAACTAGATTAAGCTAAGGTCCTTAACCCAGTCATTCTCCTATGCAAGAATGACAAAAAGCACACTCATTTTTCTTTTGCCATGCTCTTTTAACCAGATTTCATCATCTTCTTCTACTTTTACATTGCAGTGCCTACATTTTTTAAAACTGAACAAGGAGAAAGAGAAAAGAAGGAAGAAAGAAAAAAAAACACAGGAGCACCTATTTATATTAGTATCCCTATTACACTAAAATAACTGAGAAATTCATGCTCTATTAAAATAGTACCATTAAGAAAAAAATTGTTTTACTTACATTTAACTTTCTCCCTCTACTTCCCCTCCAAGAAAGTTCGATATTTCCAGATTTTCTTGTTCTGCCATTTTTCACAAATATAATTATTGCTTTGTAATCCCACATTTGTCAATTTCCAAGTTACTGGTTTTATTCCTGTTCATCTCCATCTCCCAAATCCTGTATTTGCTTCATTTTCAACATACTCTTGATTCTTCTAGCTGACTCTTGTGTTTTTTTTCCTTCTCTCAAGCATTTTCCATTGAAACATTGGAAAAGGTCTCAGTGGCATAGTCTCGCTGTGGTCTTTATTACCAGAAGAACAAAAAGTAGAACCTTCCTCTGTTTCACAGCTCACTTTTTGTTGGACAAACTTGTGTATTATTTCCAGCGCATGTACTTCATCAAAAAATTATTTTGTCCCTCCAGGGAAAAATATTTTGAATATAGCTGGGAACAGTAGTTTGAGTCTCATGTCTGCTTCTCGACATTCCCTGAATAATGGAATACATTTACTCCTCTTCTGCCTGGTGTAGAATGAGTAGTCATTCTCCACAACCACTCTGCTGTCTCCCACTTTTAGTACATTGTCCTTCTGCCATAGTTTTGTCAGAATCAAGTCTTTCTGCTGGTAAGATTGCATCTTTACTGTTAAAGGTCTAGGTTGCTTTCTCATAGCCAGGTTTGAAGCTTACACACAATGTGCAATTTCAATTATCAACTCCTGTTGTGGAATGCCAGTCCAGTTGCGTATCTGTGCTTTCATAAAATTAATACAGTCTGTTCCTTCCAGATTCTCTGGTACAACAGAAAATCTCAGGTTTTCCCTACACTCTCTATCTTCTAATTCTATTATTTTTTGAAACATCTCCTCTTGTGCAGTCTTATATTCAGCCAGCATTTTCTTCATTTTGATGTCTGAGTTTTGCAGTTTTATCATCTTATCTGAATAGATGTTTAAAACTTTTCTATTTTTCCAGCCTTTTATTGTTTGTGTTGATATACTCCATCAATGTTTCATTTATTTTAATCAGGTCTGTGTGCAGTTGCTTATACTTTCCTCTAGGTTACTGGATGCCATGTCTAGAGCTTGCACTGCTTTTTGCTGAACAGCTGCAGTACTTTTCCCAGTCAGTGTTTTTTGTCACTTTTTTCTAACTGATTTTCCTTCAGGTCTTCTGTATTTCTTTTTTCTTGGCATCCAGGCAGTGCACTAACTAGTCAGTTACTGAAATTTAACCAGAAATTTAGGCTCACTTGCTTTCTCTGCTAAGTTTCTGTTTTCATACTGGGAGAGCTAGAATTAAGCTGTTACTCAATGGGCAGCCATCTTGGAAGTCCAATGTTTGCTACTCCTCTACTTTTACGTTTGTCCCATTCAACTCCGACGATGTGCGTACAATGATTATGAGGTTATTTATACATGAAATGCATGTTTATGCTAGAAATCCCAACAGCAGAGCCACTGCAAACTCTTCATGGCACAGTTTCTCCTAAAATCTTATGCATTAAGCCTGTTCACTCATACAGTACAAAAGCACCCTGCCTGAGTGCTAGGAATCCCAGCAGCTCAGCCACTGTGGACTCTTCATGGCAAAGTTTCTCCTAAAACCTTATGTGTTAAGCCCGTTCACTCATACAGTGCAAACGCACCCCTGCCCTACTGCTATGAATCCCAAAAGCTCAGCCACTGGGGACTCTTTGTGGCACAGCTTTTCCTAAAACCTTATGTATGTTTGACATATTGCAGTCTGACAACTTTTATTTTTCTGGTCCCCATACTTATCTACAGCATATCACCAGGTCCACCTAGTCTTTCCCACCTCTTTCCCTTCCCTTTGCATCCCCTTACTTTGCTGCACTTTGACTGGTTTTCCCTTTGCATTATATTCAGTAAAGTAGTGGTCGTTCTTTTTTCTAACAGTCACCAATTGCAGCCCCAGCCCTTCCACCTCTGCATCTATAGGTAGTCTGGTCTCAGCCTTAATCTATATGTCTGCTACTATTGTAATTTATCTAACATTTGTTTTACTTATTGGTGCTCTACTTAAATAACCACTTGCATCAAACTTTGCTGTCTATAGAACTCGCCGGTCATACTGTCACTCTCCTCAAAGGTTGTTTTTTTTTATTGAAATTAAACAATAGTAAAACATACAAACTACATGGCTTACTGATTGTTTCTGAAGCCTCACAAACAGCTGCAACCAGGGTGTCTCTCATAATACCTAACCAATAAAACAGGAGTTCCACAAGGCTCTATCCTCAGACCCCTTCTCTTCAGTATCTTTATAGATAACCTCATTACTGCTTCCCATCAAAGCTGCCTCATCCAATATGCTGAACTCTCATTTCCACCTCCAATAACACTGTACACCTTAGACAAATAACCCAAACTGCCTTCTCATCCATTGAGTCCTGGCTTACTAATGCACAACTATTACTCAAACCTAACAAAACCAAGCTCCTTCTTTTTACACCAAAGGCACTCTCAACTGACTTCAAAATATATTTTCTTAATAACAAGGAAATCAGTGTAGCACCACAAACCAAACTACTAGGGGTAACAATGGACAATAAACTTACCATGGGCATCCATATCCATAACACTATCAAAAAAACATATCACAAACTAGGAATGCTTTATTGATACAAAAACTTCATGGTTTCAGCCACTAAAATAACACTCGATTCAATGTACCTACTATCCACCTTATTATATGGTTCCCCCATATTAACCAACCTTCAAATTACACTATAAACACTATTACATTCTTTAAACATCATTGTGCTGTCATTAGCTTCCTTAACTGGCTCGAACTTCTCCAGTATCTAACTACGTTCAGCTACCAACGGCTCATAAAATTATCTATAAATATGAAATCTGTACTACCTTAAATTCTGTACTTCAAATCTATATATCTAACTGGGCTCTCTGTTCCAAAGACAAGCAACTTTTAACTCTATACAAACCAAACAAAAGTGTCGGCCAAGTTTATATTCCTACTCAGTTATCAAATTATGGAACACATTACTCATAGAACTTATAACTTCCTTAACCCATAAGAATTTCAAATCAAGTAGTTATTCCTGTTTAAAACCAGGCTGACTTCTTTGTCACTTTTACTCCGCTCAACTACCTCACTTTCCTTCTTCCTTCCCCTTATCTCCTCTCATCTACCTGTCTTTTCCTTTGTCTACCTCCCTTCCAGCCTCTTTTTACCAAGTTTCTCTACTGCAACCAGCTCTTCTACTCTCACCTTTATCACTACTGCAATCACCTCTTCTATTAACTCTCACTGACCTTTCTCCATCAACAACACGCCTGCTGTCTTTTCTAAGTCTTTCACTTCTCCCTTTATTATTCCTCTCCCTAACTCTTTTCTCCAGTGCCATATTTCTTCCACTACTACTAATTACTAATGATGTACTCTGTACTACATTCAATCAATCAGACCAGTTACACAGTCTCTCTTTCTCTTTAAACTGCCCTTCTTTGTAACCCTTTAAGAAATAAATTTGTGTAGCTTATCTACCATATTTTGTTACTTCCATTGAACTGTGAATATATGCAGGTATGACACCTAATTAACTATGCAAAGGGCTACCATGACTATAATGCTTCTTAATCTTTCTTGTAAATGTATATATAGACGGATCTTTTCAGATCTTTGATAAGTGGTTTTATATCATGTTGCTCATCATTTAAAAATGACCTCTATTTCTCTTTTATTGATTTTTTTGCATACTGTTGTTTACTATGTAAATATTATTTTATGTTATCTTTGTATTGGAGCTTTTCTCCCCGGGCCTCCACTAAAAATGGGTTTCTTACCCAGTTGGACTTTCCTGGTAACCAAATGTCAAATGAATAAAATAAAAATGAATATGCTTTTGATATAGGAAATCACCGGCAGTGACATTTTTACTTGTGCACCATAGTGATTCAAAGAGCGCTGGATTTTCTTGTTGTCTCTGCAACTGCCCGACCATGGAATTTGTATATATGAATGCAGAGTGATCCACAGTAGGGTTTACCCTTTTGCAATAAGAAAAAAAAATGTTAGTTTTGTCAATGTGAAGCCGCTACCAGTTTGTTTCTGCTGGTTGAACCTTCAATGACTTTAGTTTAGACAAAATAGAGGGGAGACTCTATTTTCATAGTTTCATAGTATAGTACTAGGCTGTCTGCCCTGGGGCATTTGTAAGCCTAGCCATAGTGATGTGGCTTTTGCCACCCCATGAAATGGTACAAAAATGTACAGAATAAATCTAGAATACTGTGCCTCTGTCTAGTAGTGACACAATGAAGGTCCCCTTATATAATAGAATTAGTTTACTGTGCCCCTGTCTAGCAGTGACACAGATGTGACCCCTGGGGTAAACTTACAATCTCCCATCCACTCATCAAGATTTCTCTTGAAGAGAGTCAGTGAGGGGCTCTGCCTAATATGAACTGGGATCCTGTTCCAAAGCATGGGAAGCCTCTGGGTTATGAATCTATCCCTCCAGCATGTCCTATTCATACTTGCGCCGAGGTTTAAGTCTTTAGCTCTCGTGGTCCTGATGGATTTGGATTTTTTGAGGTGGAGCATGTCCATCAGATCCTGATTGGACATGGCCTTGTACGTCAGGCAGAGATCACCTCTGAGCAAGTGGTATGCTACTGAATAGAGCTGAAGTTTCTTTAGTCTGGCAGAATAAGACATATGTTGGAGACCCTTGATCCTTTTGGTGAGGTACTTTTGTGGTCTCTCCAGCTGTTGCAAATGCCGGGTGAGGTACATATCAAATGGGTCATTGTACTCAATCATGGGTCTGATGAAAGAGGAATATAGGGGTACAATGACATCCTTGGATCTGGATGTGAATCCCTTCATGATGAGGTGTGCAAGGTAGAATGTTTTTCTAACCACTTTGGCAACGTGGGTGTCAAATGAGAGGTCGCTGTCTACTTGGGTCCCTAGGTCTCTGATTACTTTTTCTGTACTCAGTGGGTTGCTGTCTATGTGATAATTTGTGGGTACTTTGTTTTTTCCAAAAGGGATGACTATACATTTTTTGGCATTTAGTTTAAGGCCATGACTACGGCACCAGTTGTCCGTTTCAGTGAGGCCTTTTTGTAGGATGTGTGTGTCTGCTGGTGTATCGACTATGGCACCTAGTTTGCAGTCATCTGCGAACTTTGTCAGCCACAGCCCTCCCATGTTTGCTTTAACATCTGAGAAATAAATGCCGAACAAGAGGGGTCCCAGGACAGATCCCTGTGGGACACCACTTGTGACTGGCTTTGAGTCTGATATTGCTCCAGCGATTTTAACTTTATGGGTTCTGTCCTTTAGCCAGTTTGCAACCCATCTAGTGACATAAGGGTTTACTTTTAAGCTGTTTAGCTTATCTATGATGCCTGAGTGGGGTATTGTGTCGAAGGCCTTAGCCAAGTCCAGGTATGCTGTATGGACTGCTTTGCCCTCATCAATGGCTCTAGTGACTGTTTCGAAAAAGTCAACCAGGTTTAAAAGGCAGGATCTGCCCTTTACAAAGCCGAACTGGGTGGGGTCAAGTGTCTGTAGGTCCCCTATGTCTCTGTTTATGAGTTCCATAATGATTCTTTCCATAGCTTTGCAGACCAGGCTAGATAAGCTTATGGGGCGGTAGTTTCCAGTGTCTGTAGAGGCACCCCCCTTGTGGAGTGGGACCACTGTTGCTGTACGCTAGTGTTCAGGTACATATCGCGAAGTAAGGCTAAGGGTAAATAGCATTTTTATGTGTGGGTTTAGCTCCTCTTGGAGTTCACGTAACACGCACCCCGGAATACCGTCAGGTCCCATTGATGCTGTGTTTTTTGCTTTGTTTAGGGCGGTTCTCACTTGGACATCTGAGATGACAGGGAGATTACATTCAGCTGGGATAAGTATTTCTTCTTTTGGGGGTGAAGGAGGGGAGAAATTTGCACTGAACCTGTCAGCCAGAATGTTGGCAATATCTGGGGTTCAGTGTATTTTTTGTTGTTGTGAACCAACTCTGAGCATATCTGAGGGTTTCCGCCCAGGTTTCTAACATAGCTGAAGAAGGCTTTGTGGTTATCTTTAGTGTCCTTAGCGATTTTTCTCTCAAAGTTTGCCTTGGATGTTTTTATGAGAGAACGTAGTTTTCTGCTAATGTTGATCAGAGATGTCTTCCCTTCATGGGATTTCACTCTGACGTGCAGTAGCTTCCTTCTTTTGTTATACAATTTGTTTATGGCTGAGGTCCACCAGACAGGACGCTTACATTTGGTGGAGAGGGACTTGGATTTGTTTGGGATTGCATGATCCATGCATTCTTGGAGATGTCCATAGAAAGCATTTGTGAAGGATTCAGCATTGTGGGATGTGGTATCCACTGGCACAGTGGGCTTAAAGGATACCATCTCAGTCTTAAGAAGAGTGAAGTCTGCTTTTGAGAAGTTTTTCACTGTGGTCTTTTGTGCTGGGGTGGAGGTGGGATATGTATATCCAGGGTGATTAGTTTGTGGTCAGATCTCACTAGTGAGGGGTATACTTCCGGTGTGGAGCATTTTGTCCCCATGTTTGTGATGATCAGGTCTAGTATATTATCTCCCTAGTGGGAGAGGTGACTAGTTGTTCCAGTGCATTTGAATTTATGAATTCCAGGAACCTTTGGGCTAGGATATTAGGGCTAGAATAATGTACCCAATCTATGTTTGGGTAGTTGAAGTCTCCCAGTATGATGGTATTTTGTGATACATTCATATCCTCCAATGTCTTCAGGAAGGCTGAGTGGGGTTCTTGAGATTGGGAGGGTGGTCTGTAACATGCTACCAGTTGTATAGCAGTTTTGCCTATGGTTAGTTGCACCTGCATGGTCTCTGATGCTTCATGTGTTGCTACTAACCTGGAGGTGTGGATGTCCTTTATGAATATGGACACTCCCCCTCCCTTTGTGGTTCGGCCCGGGTTTTGGGGCAGAAAAGCATGATACGAGGTATAGCCTGGTAGCACTGGGGTGCTCTCAGGAGCCTTGAAACAGGTTTCAGTTACTGCACAGACGTCGATGTTCTCCATGCTGAGGAGTGCATCAAGTGCCTGTATCTTGAGATTTAGACTTCTGGCGTTGAGCAGCATTACCCTTAGTTTTTTTCCATTTTTGTTTTCTAAGGAGGTGGGTTTGTCTTTTGAGCCTTGCCTAAAAAAGGCACTATGGGGGTGGCAAGAGCCTTAGCCAATATCCGGAAGCCCAGTGGTGACAGGTGTAAGCCTTCCCTTGCGAAGCAGCATGGCTTGTCCAACATATCATCCCAGGCAGACAGACATTGGATCCCCTTAGAATGACACCAGTACTTGAGCCAATTGTTAAAGCTGATCATCTTGTCTTTGTATTGTGGTATCATTCTTGGTGAGGGCAAGATGCTGCTCAGGGTCAGGGTCATACCAGCCTGGGCTACATAATCGGAGAGCTCCTCTATGTCTATTTTCATGTAGTCCAGGGAGGTACGTCTCAGGTCAGTCACACCAGCATGGACAATGACGGAGTCATATTTGTACTTGCTTTGGAGTGACCTGAGTGCGTGTGTTATGTGGCGGATCCTAGCTCCCGATAGACAGCTCACAGTCACCTTCGCCTTGTTCAGCCTGGTCAGTGGGACATCAGTGTGTCTGACTATGGAGTCACCTATTACTAGTGTATCAGGCAAGGTGTTTGGCCTTAAGGGCTGTGATTGGTCGACACACTGATTTATTGAAGTATGTGTTGCATGTGTTTTGTTTTGAGGTGGTGGATTTTTGGATGTCTGCTTTGGGAGCCTCTGTTGTTTTGGTAAGTTTTTTATTAGAGCCTCCGAGTATGTCTTTGTGTTTTTATGTGTTTGGTTTGCAGTTGTGGTAGGTCTATGTGGGACTGGGATTGTTGTGTGTGTGGTTGCCATCTCCTCCTGTCTGGTCATGCCAGCCCTGAGTTGAGAGAGTTCAGCCTCCAGTTTGGCTATATAGTTGCATCTCTCACATGTATTTGTGTTTGTTTGGAGGAGGAGAGGGTTTGTCTGTGTACATGAGACAATTTTAGCATTGTCTCAGGATACCCAGATTGACCAGCTGAACTGGAGACGATGCCAGTAATCTACCACTCGACATGCTAGAACAGTATAAGGGAGTGGTATACCTTTAAGGGAAGTGGATATTCACAGGGGTGGTAAGTAGATGTAGTGCTTTACTTAGTAGAGAAGTATTGAGAACAAGTGCTAGGCTTATAATACAGTGAGTAGTCTGGTTATACTAAGAGTAGAGCTTCCTTAAGGGAAAATTTGAAGAGCAGACTTGGCGGAGCCAGAAAAAGTTTAACCTTGTTTAACCAGCGCTGCGCTATGCGCACAACCGCGCAAAGCCGTGCAAATGCGGATTTTAAACAGTGAACTACAAAAGAGCTAGAAATGGACCCAAACAACCAATTACTACAGCTTCTTGTGCTGAGGTCACTTCCCCCAAGGACAGGTAGGCTGCTCAAGGCTCCCCACTCCCACTGGTGAGCAAAGAAACTTCCTTCTATCCAAGTAAGGTAATGGACAACACAGGAACTACACCACAGCCCAGAATACAGCAATGCTTGTAAACTGGTCTAAACTAGTCGAGGAAGGCGGGAAAACAAGGATTATTTTTTTGTTTTTTTTGGTAGAAACGCACAGAAAATGCAGAAACAGTGATAAATTAGTTACACAGGCTAGCACACTTTAGTGGGCAGCCTCCACAGTTAAATTAAACAAACAAACAAGCAAACTTTCGATCAAATTCGACTAAAATGTAACTTTAACTGCAGATTTTAAAATAATGCAGCAATCAGTTAAAAAACAGTTCAGGCTAGTTCAAGGTAAGCTACAGAAACTATTTCAAGTGAAAAAAAGCAAAGATACTTAAATCCAGAAGGTAGTCGCTTTTCTGAGTTCCCTGCTGCTAGGACCACTCTGTAAACCCACATGGAGCTTGTCTGAGCAGTATAGCCAGAAAAAAACGCCCAGAGGCGGATTTTAAACATTGAACTACAAAAGAGCTAGAAATGGTCCCAAACAACCAATTACTACAGCTTCTTGTGCTGAGGTCACTTCCCCCAAGGACAGGTAGGCTGCTCAAGGCTCCCCACTCCCACTGGTGAGCAAAGAAACTTCCTTCTATCCAAGTAAGGTAATGGGCAACACAGGAACTACACCACAGCCCAGAATACAGCAATGCCTGTAAACTGGTTTAAACTAGTCGTGGAAGGCAGGAAAACAAGGATTATTTTTTTGTTTTTTTGTTTTTTTGGTAGAAACGCACAGAAAATGCAGAAACAGTGATAAATTAGTTACACAGGCTAGCACACTTTAGTGGGCAGCCTCCACAGTTAAATTAAACAAACAAACAAGCAAACTTTCGATCAAATTCGACTAAAATGTAACTTTAACTGCAGATTTTAAAATAATGCAGCAATCAGTTAAAAAATAGTTCAGGCTAGTTCAAGGTAAGCTACAGAAACTATTTCAAGTGAAAAAAAAGCAAAGATACTTAAATCCAGAAGGTAGTCGCTTTTCTGAGTTCCCTGCTACTAGGACCACTCTGTAAACCCACGTGGAGCTTGTCTGAGCAGTATAGCCAGAAAAAAACGCCCAGAGGCGGATTTTAAACAGTGAACTACAAAAGAGCTAGAAATGGTCCCAAACAACCAATTACTACAGCTTCTTGTGCTGAGGTCACTTCCCCCAAGGACAGGTAGGCTGCTCAAGGCTCCCCACTCCCACTGGTGAGCAAAGAAACTTCCTTCTATCCAAGTAAGGTAATGGGCAACACAGGAACTACACCACAGCCCAGAATACAGCAATGCCTGTAAACTGGTCTAAACTAGTCGAGGAAGGCGGAAAAACAAGGATTTTTTTTTTGTTTTTTTGGTAGAAACACACAGAAAATGCAGAAACAGTGATAAATTAGTTACACAGGCTAGCACACTTTAGTGGGCAGCCTCCACAGTTAAATTAAACAAACAAACAAGCAAACTTTCGATCAAATTCGACTAAAATGTAACTTTAACTGCAGATTTTAAAATAATGCAGCAATCAGTTAAAAAACAGTTCATGCTAGTTCAAGGTAAGCTACAGAAGCTATTTAAAGTGAAAAAAAAGCAAAGATACTTAAATCCAGAAGGTAGTCGCTTTTCTGAGTTCCCTGCTGCTAGGACCACTCTATAAACCCACGTGGAGCTTGTCTGAGCAGTAGTGCTACATCTTTTTGACTTCTTAGATGTCCTAAAGATGACTTCTTTTCCTGTCAGATGCATTACATGACAGGACAAGACAGGGTGCTGGAGGTGCTTTGATGTGATGGATCCAGAATCCCAGAATCTGTCTAATGTTTAGGTAACCAAGCGTTATTCTTGGTGAAACAAATCCCACATTTGACTTCTGTCATACAGTCTGTACTGACAGTTCCATTTGGTCACTTTGGATCCGTTTCAGGGACCTAGACACCACTAATCCTCCTAAAGAAAGCATTCTAATGCATTGTGAGTCTGTGATGAGCCAAAAATTATATTGGGCTTGCAGCATGTCACTGATATAGCATTTATTATGGAAACATGTTTGAGTAAAATGTTTGGTCATTATTGGCAACTACAGTGTCCCTGTTTTTTCCATAATGCAAAGCCCTAGGAAAAAAGGACTGAGATTAGGTTGGCAGCCTGTTTTTAACCACCACTGTATCTGACAAGGGTTCAGAGTAAGGACACCAAATTAGTATATTTTGCACAATGAAGCAAACTGTAGGTTCATCCTTATTTATCATCCACTCAAGAATGTGAAAATGTTTAGCCACCGTTTCTCACTGAAGCAGTGTTGACATCCCTGATGCTGGTTATTCTTTGGCTGATTTCATCATCTCTGTCAAGGCATACTCCATGGAATTAAAAACTCAGGGTAGAGATTGAAGGACAAATTAGTGTACCAGCATTTTCAACAGTGCATCTGGGGCCTGACAGACTTAATGCTTTCTAGCAAGATGAGCTCTTTCACAAAAAGGTACATTCACATCTGGAGGGACTCTTACTGTATCAAACTGAACAGCTATGCTCTCCCAGGTGGCCATCAGACTATGTAAAATAGCACCTGTCTCTCCAGCTGTATACAGCTTTTCTCAGAAAAATGCTAACTGGCCTCTGAATGTATTGCTAAATAACCCCTCAGTGTTGTCTCCTCTTATACTCAGTTACTATCTTCATCCATAGAGCAGAGCTCTAACCTCAACACTGCAGGAGCTCTGCCACAAGGCCCTACACCTACAAGTTCACTGAGAATTTTGTCATTGTTTAATAGCCTGCAGTCACTACATCTGACTTCGATATTGCAGAAGCTTTGCCACACGGTTTTACACCTACAAGTTTACTGAGAATTTTGTCATTGTTTAATAACCTGCGGTCACTACACTTGATATTGCAAAAACTCTGTCACAAGGCCCTACACTTAAAAGTTGACTAAGAATTTTGTCATTGTTTAATGTAAGCATGTTTATCATGAAGACCTGTGCTGCATATTAACTTTAAGCAGTTACATACGTGTGACTGAAAATCCCTGCAAAATGAGATAGTCCATTCACTATAAGAACCTCTTACTAAACTGGCCACTGTCCTTTTAGCTTGACTAGTAGACTATACTCCATATGCCAGTTATTTAGTCTCAGGAAACAGACAACCTGTTTTACTTGCATCTCTTTGTTAATTGCTTTAGGTTATAAATTGATCTGAGGGTGGGAAGTCCACTATGTTTGGCTTCAATTTGCTCCACTACCCTATCCCCTCTTGCTGTAATATTATACTTCCTACATACATATTTCACATGTGACTCTTATTACACATTCGTCCCCAAATGACCTTACTATGTCTATACATACACTTCTGTTTCGTGTTTCCTACTTCACTATCTCCATTTAATTTTTAGTCCCATTCCGAACTATCTTTCTCCCTCCCATACTGCTTTGCACTACTTCCATTTATATTATAATCACAACCCTCCCTAATAGTACCTATCTATTCCACTCTGAATCTATTTCTTTTCCAAAATAAACCACCATTTCACCTTATTTTGACTACATCATTGTACTCTAGCCTTTTACACTACTCTATTCCTTACATTCCAGAGAAGATAGCAGGACAACCCATTTCTCTTCTTTTATAGAAAATACTTCTCTTCTTACCTATCCTCTACCAGCTTTCAGAATCCACCATTACTGAATCTCCTACTGCACTGCGACTTCTTGTTTCCTTCTTCATTGCTACTTCCCCACTCCCTGACATCTATAAAATACAGATTCCTGTACTTAATGATGTTATCCTTCAGCTTATCCTCTATTCTTCTTCTCCTACTTTGCCATCTTTCATCCTACCATGACACAATAATATCTCTCAACATATGTCCAACTCTGTCCCAACCACCTATCCATACTTATTTCCTCTTTACACTCTCCACACATTACACCAAACCTATTTAATACTGCCCCTCAACTTTATTCAAAATACAGAGTGATTAGCTGTATAATTCAAACCAAAACAAAATTAAGTGTAAGAATCCTCTCCAAAACACAAGGATGCATAAATCCCCAATATAGTAAAATCCTTCTAGAAGGAGATACACACTCTAATCCTGGCCCCACCTATCATAGGTGCATTGGTAGGTACTAGGCTATTGGCCCTAGGGCCTATATAAGCCTAGCCAAAAAGGTATCCTGTGTTTTGCCACCCAAGAAAATTATTTTCCTGTGCACCTGTCAAGCAGAGCCACAGAAGTGATCCCCGGGGTGAATTTCCTATTTCCCTTCCAATCATCAAGATTTTTCTTGAAGAGTGCTAATGAGGAGCTTTGTTTGATATAGATAGGTAGTTTATTCCAGAGTATGGGAAGTCTCTGGGACAGGAATCTATCCCTCCGGCATGTTCTGTTTATTGTGGTGACAAGGTTTAGGTCCCTAGAGCGTTTAGCTAGGAGGGATTGGGATTTCTTTAACTGGAGCATGTCCAACAGTTCTGGGTTTGACATAGCTTTGTATGTTAGGCAGAGATAGCCTCTGAGTAGGCGATATGCGATGGAGTAAAGCTGGAGTTTTTTGAGACGGTCTATGTAGGGCATCTGTTTGAAGCCGGTAATCCTCTTTGTGAGGTATTTCTGTGGCCTTTCCAGTTGTTGTAGATGTCTTGTGAGGTACATACCAAAAGGGGCATTGTACTCTATAATGGGTCTAATGAGTGAAGAGTAGAGGGAAACAATGACCTTTTTTTTCCTGGATGAGAAACCTTTTGTGATGAGGTGTGCCACATAGGATTTCCTGACTTCTGTGGCGATGTGATTATCAAAGGAGAGACTACTGTCCACCTGTGTCCCAAGGTCTCTTATCATACTTTCGGTGTTAAGTAGACTACCACCTATATGGTAGTTCATGGGTACAGAGTTTTTACCAAAGGGGATGACAATGCAGTTTTTGGCAGTGAGCTTGAAGCCATGGCTTTGACACCGGGCATCTGTCTCAGTGAGGCCATTTTGTAGGATGTCCACGCCATTTGGAATTTCGATTATGGCTCCTAGTTTGCAATCATCTGCGAACGTAGTTAGCCAAAGACCTTCTGTGTTAGCCTGTACTTCAGAGAAGTAGATACCAAACAGGACAGGACCCAGGACTGAACCCAGTGGTACTCCACTTGTCACTGGTCTGATGTCGGATTTGGAGTCTATTACTTTCACAGTGTGGGTTCTGTCAGTGAGCCAGTTGACAACCCATCTTGTGACATAGGGATTTATACCTAGTTTAGTGAGTTTATCTATAATTCCAGAGTGGGGGATGGTGTCGAAAGCCTTGGCGAGATCTAGATAGGCTGTGTGAACCACCTTACGCTCGTCTACAGCTTTGATGACTGCTTCAAAAAAGTTTATCAGGTTTAGGAGACATGATCTGCCTTTTACAAACCCGAACTGGGTGGGGTCCAGAGTTTGGAGATTACCAATGTCTTTGTTTATAAGTTCCATGATGACACGTTCCATGGCCTTGCAGACCAGGCTTGTCTGGCTAATAGGGCGGTATCTCCCAGGGTCTGTGGTGGCTCCCCCTTTGTGGAGTGGGATAACTGTCACTGTGCACCATTCAGTGGGCACAAAGCCTGAGGTGAGGCTATGATTGAACATGGTACTTAGGTGGGGTGCCAGTTCGTTCTGTAGTTCGTGTAGAACGCAGCCTGGGATGTTGTCAGGTCCCATGGATGCTTTGTTCTTGGTTTTGGAGAGTGTGTTTTTACCTCTGCAGCCGTGATTACAGGAACTTTAAATTTTTCTGGTATAGAGATGGGCCCTGTAAGAGGGGGTAAAGTTAGCACTGAACCTATCTGTCAGGATGTTGGCAATATCAGTTGGTTCTGTATATTTAGTGCCATTGTGCTGTAACTCAGAGCAGATCTGAGTGTTGCCATTAAGATTCTTGGCATAGCTATAGAATGCTTTGTGGTTGTCTTTAGAATCAGTGGCGATTTTTTTTTTTTTTGTAACTAGCTTTGGAGGGATCTCAGCTTCTTACCGAGGCTGACCAGGGAGTTCCTCCAATCATGGGATTTTACTCATTTTTGCAACAGTTTCTTTCTTCTGTTGTAGAGTTTGTTTATGGCAGGGGAGCCGGCCTTAGGCATAGGCCAACTAGGCGGCCGCCTAGGGCGCCGCTCTAGCGGGGGCACCTTTTTCAGTGTTTATTTGGTGTAAGTAGACCAGGATGGGGGCACCAGGTGGTGTGGTGGGGGGCGCCGTGGAGCCCTTTTGCCTAGGGCACCAGTTGACCTAAGGCCGCTCGACCACCAGATTGGCTTCCTTTTTTTGGAGGATAGCATCTTGGTTCTGTTAGGGATAGCACAATCCAGGCACTCGTGTAAGTGCTTATAAAGTGCATTTGTGTAGGATTCAGCAGTCGTACCTCTATTGTCCGTCTGCATGGGTGTTGTGAAGTTTGCCACTTTTGTCTTAAGAAGCGTGAAGTTGGCTTTGGAGAAATTTTTTACGGTGGTTTCCCTAATGGGGGGTGGGGGCGGGATGTGGATGTCTAGGGTGATTAGCTTGTGGTCGGATCTGACCAATGAGGAAGTGACCTCTGGTGTGGAACACCGGTAGCTCATGTTGGTAATGACCAGGTCTAGGATATTGCTGCCCCTGGTGGGGGTGTGGATAAGTTGATCCAAGGCACTGGAATTTATGAATTCCAGAAAACGTTGAGCAAAAGAGTTGGTACATGAGTAGTTTTCCTAGTTAATGGTGGGGTAGTTGAAATAGCCCATTATTGGTGATGGGTTGTACCCTAATATTTTCCAGTGTATCAAGAAATTAGGATTGGGAATCCTGGGGCATGGTGGGGGATATGTAGCAAGCTACAATTTGGATTGTGGTCTTGCCCAAAGTTAGTTGCACTTGGATAATCTCGGATGCATTATGCTGAGCAACTAGCCTGGAGGTGTGGATATCCTTAAAGGAAAACTCCAACCTAGAACTAAAAAAATATGTTTTTTCAGTCTCTCTTTGTTTCCAGACCTATTTTAACACCTCAAAAATCACTCCAAGTGCTTTATTTGTAATTTTAGCCTTTTTACCACAACATGGCTACCCATGAGGGTGGCCTCATGGTTAAGATGTTTGCCTTACAAACACAAGGTATAGGGTTTGAATCTCACAGGGGATAATTGGCTAGGCTTAAAATGTCTCGCAAGGGCAGTTAGCCTCGTACTAACCTATGAACCTATGATGAGGCTTGATACATCAACATGATGTTCTCCTTCAACCCTTTCTCTTTCCCATAAAGCATTTCAAGTCTTCTTTCTATGACTCATGCCAGACATAAGGAAGTAACTGTGAAATCCCATGCCATTGACATATAATGGGAAATTTGTGACTCACTGTCAGTTTTTATTCCTTCTGTAAGAGGCCAGCTTCTTTTCTGCTGCAAATCACCCTCATTTATGTTTAGCTCACAGCTTGCTTTACACTATAATTTGAAGTTATCCAGCGGCAGCCAGAGTTGTAGCTAAATTGGATGCCTTTGTTCTAGGTGTTCTTTTGTAGTCCAAGATGAATCAACAGTCCCCTCCTCCCACACTACTGCAGAGGTGTTAAAACTGACAGCACAGAATTGAAAGGAAGGAGTGCCATTTGAAATGTCTTCCCCTCTGCCTGCAGCAAGATTTCATTGTTTTGTCAGCATCAGACAGATTTAAACAAATTCAGTTTAATTTTTGCAAGTTTCTGCTAATTGTTGATTTCATTGTGTTTTACTACTATTGATTTTTGATTTACCCCTGTTTCTACAAAACATTATTAATTTATTTTTGCTTTCCAATCATTTTGAGCAACATCAGTCATTTGGCATGCTATTTTTGTAATTTCCTGCCATTCACATCATCTCCACATTTTTTAAATGATAGCAAAACAGTAATTTGCAAACTTGTGTCTATGATACTGGCACAGTAAAAAAAGAGTGTACTGAAAACTGACTGTATTCTACAGTCCCCCAGTGATTTTTTTTTTAGTGGGGGTGGCAGGGCCTACTGTATATTTTGGGAAAGTATCACTTGCATTATGCAGATAACTGCAGCATTTTATGACCTTAATATGATCTTCTCTAATTCAGCTGAAACTATTTAGCAATCCTCTATTCTTTTAACCGGATTAATAAATTCTTTGAGCCACACCCTGTTTTTGTGCATATTTCCAATGTTACTGTTACACTGCTCATATATTGAGTTGTTAATTTGCAGCCGACAATACTCAGCCAAACACAGTTCTTTAGTTTCACATTGCAGCTTTTGACATGGTCTCTCCACAACTAAGAAAGAAATGTGTGCAGTTTGCACGAAACACCACTTAGGAGGGTTTACGCCCTTCTGTAAAGTAAGGACTGTAGCATCCAACTTGAAGTTGTACTAACTACACTTGTCAAGACAGGCAGTAAGCGCACTGGATTGAACTACTACTGCCAGTGTCATGAGTACAGACTGAATTTTGCCTCCATAATTTTCATGTAGAGTTTATTAGAAGTCACTGTACCAGGCTGAGCTGTGTGGCCCTTGGGAATATTGCACATCTTACTGCAAGTTATCCTAAATATTGTAGCCAGAGATCCAAGACTTCATAGCACTCTCCTTGTTCATAGGTTGGTACTAGGCTATCGGCCCTAGAACCTATACAAGCCTAGCCATAACAATTCTCTGGCTATTACTTCTCTGGTCCATGTCTAACAGGGCGATTGACGTGATCCCTGGGGTGAATTTCATATCTCCCATCCAATCGTTAAGGTTATTTTTGAAGAGGGCCAAAAAGGCACTCAGCTTGACATGTATGGGCAGTCTATTCCCGAGTATGGGGAGTCTCTGGGTCAGGAACCTATCCCTCCAGCATGTTTTGTTCATTGTGATGACCAGGTTTAGATCCCTGGAGTGTGTGGCTCTGAGGGATTGGGATTTCTTTAAGTGTAGCATGTCCAACATCTCTAGGTTTGACATGGCCTTGTATGTTACGCAGAGATTGCCTCTGAGCAGGCGGTATGCGACAGAGTATAGCTGGAGTTTTTTTAGACGGTCAGCATAGGGCATCTGCTTTAGGCATGTGATTCTTTTAGTGAGGTATTTCTGCGGCCTTTCCAGTTGTTGCAGATGTCTTGTGAGGTACATACCAAATGGGGCGTCATAGTTTATAATGGGTCTAATGAGGGATGAGTACAGTGAGACAATGACATCCATTTATCTGGATGAAAAGCCCTTAATGATGAGGTGTGCCACATAGAAGGATTTCCTGACTGTTGTGGCGATGTGGTTATCGAAGGTGAGACCACTGTCCACTTGTGTCCCTAAGTCCCTTATCATACTTTCTGTGTTTATTGTACTGCCACTTATGTGGTAATTCATGGGTAAATGTTTTTTTCCCAAAGGGAATAACTATACATTTCTTGGCATTGAGCTTGAGCCCATGGCTCTGGCACCAAGCATCTGTTTCTGTACGGCCCTTTTCTAGAATATCCACATATGTTGCCAAGGTCTTTGTTTACAAGTTCCATGATAATGCGTTCCATAGCTTTTCAGATCAGGCTTGTCAGACTGATGGGATGATAGTTCCCAGGATCCAAGTTGGATCCCCCCTTGTGGAGTGGGATAACTGTAGCTGTGCGGCACTAAGTGGGCACAAAGCCTGAGGTCAGGCTATGATGAAACATGACACTTAGGTGAGGTGCCAGTTCATTTTGTAGTTCATGTAGTACACAGCCCGGGATGTTGTCTGGTCCCATGGATGCTGTATTCTTAGCTTTAGAGAGTGCGTTTTTATTACTTGTGTGGCTGTGATTACCGGAATTTGGCAATCTTTTGGTATTGAGCTGGACCCTTTAGGGGGTGAGAGAGGGGTGAAGTTGGCACTGAATCGATCTGCCAGGATATTGGCAATATCATTTGGATCAGTCATTTGGATCAGTATATTTGATGCCATTTTGTTGTAGCTCAGAACAGATCTGAGCACTGCCATTTAGATTCTTGACATAACTATAGAATGCCTTGTGGTTGTCCTTGGAATCTTTGGCAATTTTATTTTTGTAACTAGCTTTGGAGGATTTTATGAGGGAATCTCAGCTTCTTACTGTGGCTGGTAAGGGAGTATTTTGCATCCTGGGATTTTCCTCTTTTCTGCAATAGTTTCTTCATTCTGTTGTATAATTTGTTTATGGCAGGGGACCACCAGATTGGCTTCTTTTTTTTTGGAGGAGAGCATCTTGGTTCTATTTGGGATAGCACGATTCATGCATGAGTGGATGTGCTCGTACAGTGCCTTAGTGTAGGACTCAGCAGTCGAACTTTCAGTTCCCGTCTGCATGGGTGTCATGAAGTTTGTAACTTCTGACTTGAGTAGCATGAAGTTGACTTTGGAGAAGTTTTTTATGGAGGTTTCCCTACTGGTGGGTGGGGGTGGGATGTGGACGTCAAGGGTGATTAGCTTATGGTCAGACATGATGAATGAGGGGGTGACCACTGGCGTGAAGCATCGATCTCCCATGTTGGTAATGAACAGGTCTAGGATATTTGAGCCCCTGGTGGGACTATGTATTAGTTGATGTGGTGTTAGAGGCTTTTCTATACCTACTGTAGTGATAATAAAGTCCATAATGGGAAACTGCAACCAGGATTTAATAAGCTATAGATCACCATCTCTGCCCCAAGAAGCATGTAAATTGTATTTTGACTTATTGAGGGCCCTCGGCATTCAACCCAATACCATATTCACAGGCAAGTTCAAACTGGAATACTTGCACAATCACAAACTTATATGCCCAGATTTTCCTGGACTTTGTAAACATAAATACCTTTGACCTGATTGTCCATACTCCCACTAGGGGTGCAAACATACTCGACCTGGTACTCTCAAACATGGGAAAATGCTGTACCCTTCCTTCCGCCTTTACTGTAGTGTCAGCTCCGGAAAGGTCAGACCATAAAACTGTCTCATTCATAATAAAAAAACAGTTCTGTGGCCCCTTCAGCTAACCCCAAAACATTTAACAACTACTCGAAGGTAAACTTCATACTACTAAGAGATAACCTGTCAATATTTTAATCTCTCCTTTCCAAACCCGGAGAACACAGCTACCTGTGTAGAATTGTTCTCAGAAACCCTGCAGAAGTAAGTCAATAAATGCATACTGACAGCTGTACCTACCAGAAATAAGCCCAGAACTAACAAAAAACAAACCACCCTAGTAGAATCCAAATAAACAAACAAAAAGTCACAGCCAAGATTAGGAAGTATGATGCCCACCACGATGAAAACACTCTCAACAATCTAAACAAAGACACAACAAATTAAATTTATTAAAGTCAGATTTGAGGTAAAGATAGCCTCCCATCAAAGGACAACAACAACACTTTCTTTAGCTATGTTCAAAACCTCAAAGGCAGCACACAGCAGTGAAAATGCAGCCACCGATATGGAGCTGGAAGATATAACAAATCTGCTGGCCAACAAATTCAGCTTCAATTTTACCACCCCTATGTCCCAAAGGGCATCCAGGAAATATCATCAACCCCACCCCCCCACAACTATCACTAGTGAGCAGGTCCTAGATGTGCTCTCTAAGGTCAACAACACTGCATCAATGGGCCCTGATAATAACCCAGGATGCCTCCTAAATAGACTGAAACATGACCTTTCAGGACCACTGGAGTCATTGTTTAACCATAGCCTTCATACAGTCTTTGTGCTATACAAACTGAGAAGTGCACTGGTCATGTCTCTGCACAAGGGTAGTCCATCTACAGACCTTGGGAACTAAAGACTCAAAAATGTTACTAATATCTTATGCAAAGCCATGGAAAGAATTACCATGAAATGATTATTAAGGACACAGAAAATCTTCAAACACTAGATCCAGGGCATATCATGCCTACTCAGCTTGAAGAACTTCTTTGGGAAGGTCACCAAGGTAATGGATGATGGCAAAACAGTACATACTGCCTACCTTGACCAAGCTTGACCTAGCTAAGTGATTTGACAAAATATTCCACTTCTGCATTGTAAAAAACTCATGGCTATAGGCATAAACCCCCCTGTTACACTCTGGATAGTCAGCTGGCTCTCAGATAGCATTCAGAAAGTCAGGATATGTGATACCACCTCCACAAAGAGACCAGTCATAGCAAAGTCATTCAGGGCTCTGTGCTGGGTCCACTCCTTTTTGCCTCTGGATGTCCAAATCTGCAGAAAATTGTAATTAGTAGCAGTCACAGAATCCTGCCAAGGCACTAACATCCTACAGGAAGGACTAACACAGACAAGTGACCGTGCCAAAGCCGTAGCTTAAAACACCCCTAAGAGTAGAACCAGTAGTCAGCAGTTTGGGTACATATGCAGATAATAGCCTGACTTTTGAGCAATAAGTGTCTATTGTAGTAAGAAAATGATTCTATGTTGCTCAACTTAGAAGCAAAGGCATGGCATCCAGGTGCAAGGAAGTCATCAGTCTGCTGTATATCACCCCTAATCAGGCCTATTATTCAGTACAGCGCCCCCTTCAGCATGCACCTGACCAGGCACATGCAATAACTGGAACATCCACACAGGTTCTTCACAAAACGAGTACAGGGAATAAACAGCATGTCCTATGCAGAGCACTTCAAAGTGTTTCCTGCAAACTGTTGAGAGGTGAACTATGTATTGCATACAAGGCACCCTAGAATACCCCTTGGATGAACTTCTTGCATATAGGCAAAACAAACATCTAGAGATTTAAACTTTGCTCGTCACTTACATAGGACATGTTGGAGGGACAGGTATGTGTCTCAAGGAATTCTCTTCCTTGGAACAGGCTTCCCATCCAATGTGAGGGGAGAGCTCTTCCATAACCCCAGTCAAGAGAAATTGCGCCAGTGGATGGGAAATCATAAATACAATCTGGGTCTAGCATCTATATCTCTGACAGACAGAGACAGCCTGTAAATCTTACCTTAGCTTACATATAACAAGCTTGTGGGGTGCAAATAGGATAACTGACCAGGCCTGTAAATACCCCACTGGTCATTAAACTAGTATATAACTATGAACTGATGTGAATGGGCAAATTAAGCCTGAATACAGGTTAGCACAACTCTCAACCTCTTATCTCTACAATTACCAGGGACAAATCCAGAAATAATCAAGGACAGTTTTTAAAACCTTAGAAGTAAATTTCTAAGCCAAACTTTGGGGACATTCCCAAAAAATCAGAGGCAATTGAGAGGTCTTTCTCTGACACAGTGCAGAGCAGACGATATTTAATTGTCGAGTGATTCTTCGCAACTGAAAAGATGACAACAAGACCCATAATGAAACAGACTTTCAGCAGAGACTGCTATTTAAATGTTTACGTCAGTCATACATGCCAGGCAAATGTAACAAGAGCATTTAATTTGTTCACAGGGGTTGTTAACTACCAATCGTTTTGCGCTGCTTCCATTACCACTACAATCAAATGCAAGGCAGTTATTTTAAACAGCATGTACCTAATTTATATTTCTCAACTGAACAAAAAAAAATGCAACTGTAATGTTTAGCTTGTGCTATATCCAAGTATAACTGACTGCAGAGATATGACACTTACAAAACCGCAAATCACAGAGAAACCTCCACAAACATCGCTTTGTAAATAAGTGCATGTAACGTTTGTATGGCAGCTAGTCTTATACAATATATCATTACCCGAGTTGCAAAGACTTGGAACGAAATTCTGAATATAGACATAAAATCCTAACTATAATAATCTGTTAGCAAGCCCTGCGCTGATGAGCAATGTCATTACAAATGAAGTTGCAGCAAACAGAAGCGTAGGTGGCTCAACTAGTACCCGAAACACTTAGTATGAACAAGCACCCTACTCCCTCAGCAAGAGCCAAAAAAAACAAAAACACTTCCCTGTAATAAGCCGATCTTGGCTGGCATTTTAGACTTCCATTACACAGAAAAATAAAAATGCGCACCCATCTCTTAGACACACAGACACAGTCTCTTCTCCATTCACACACACAGACATTCTGCTTTCATGCACCGCTAACTCTCTCTCATACACTCATAGAGAGTCTCATCTACATTCACAAACACACAATCTGCCGCCATGCATGCACCGTTCATTCTCTCATGCATCACTAACTCTCGCTCATACACTCACAGATACAGTCACAACTACATTCACAAAGACACATACATTCTGCTTTTATGCATGCACCGATCATTCTATCCTGCACTGCTCAGTCTTACCCACACACATGCATAGTCTCATTTGCAGTCACACACACAGACATTCTGCTTTCACGCACACATGCGATCAAAATGGTAAACACACGCAAACACATGTATACACACACCGAAGCAGGGCAAACTTCTGAACTGTACAGATTGCTGTGGAATCTCATGATTTAACTCTTATATTTTAGGTTTTCTGGCAAATTAGAGGTTAAAGCATAACATATAGAAAACTGTAGTGGATATTTAACATTTAGACTTTGTAACCTTCAGGAAATCTATGCTAATACACTTCTATCAACTTTCTAACGTGTGTAAGAGCATTTTTTTAAAAATTGCCTTGATTAATACGCCTCTGACAAGATATCTGGCTGTAAGAAGTTGATTGGTATATAGCACTGTGGTTGTGGACCGATTGTATAAAAAAAAAAAAAAAACATTGGCTACAACCGAACACATCCAAGAAACTGTATAATTACTCCAAGGCAGTGTAAGGGGAGGCACAGATCTGTATGCTGTAAAACTTTACCAAGTTTTAGAATGTTTTTCCAACTTACCGAAGCATTGCTTTTATGCACTTTGGCTGCATCTTTAGTGGAGGATTTGCTCCGATATTTTCTGTCCTGAAGGAAACAGTGGTAGTAAGACAGTTCCACAACAATGTAGCAGTGATTTATAGCAGCTGTTAACTGCGCCACCCTTGAAAATGTCTATGTCACAGCGTGAGCGGAACATTAGGAGAGGGAACTACTGATTAGCCTGTGTCGAAGGTACGTCACGAAGGTGGAGACAAACTCCACCTGAAAGGATGCAATACAAAAGAATGGGAGATGGGGCTCCCTGCCCCACGCTAAGGAATGCGAGAAATGTAAAACTGAGAAACTTTTTAGAGGATCCGTGTAACAGCAGGAGGTTAGGCTGATTTTATAAGGATAAAGGAAAACTTGTGTTTGCGTTAACATGTGTTGGAGCCCGGAGTTTTCCTTTAATGAATATGGACACGCCTCCGCCTTTAGTTTTTCGGTCCAGGTTAGGTGGCCAAAAGGTGTGGTATGAATTATAGCCTGGTAATGCAGGAGTGCTCTCTGGAGCCTTGAACCAGGTCGCTGTCACTGCACAGATGTCGATGTTCTTCATTTTAAGGAATGGCTCGAGTGAGTGCATTTTGAGGTTTAGACTACTAGCACTGAGTAGCATTACCCTCAGATTTGTCTTGCTTGCACTTGTTATAGTGGTGTATTTGTCATTTGAACTTGTGGCAAGAGCCTTAGCCAGTATCCGGAATCCCAAGGGCAACAGGTGCAGGCCATCTCTGGCAAAGCATCTTGGTCTGTCGATCATGTCATCCCAGGCAGACAGATACTGGATTCCCTTTGAATGACACCAGAAGCTTAGCCAATTGTTGAAGTCAATCACTTTGTCCTTGTATTGTGGTATCATTCTGGGTGATGGCAGGATGCTACTCAGGGCTAGGGTCATACCTGCCTGGGATACAAGATCGGAGAGCTCCTCCATGTCTTTTTTTCATGTAGTCCAGGGAGGTACGTCTCAGGTCATTCACACCAACATGGACAAAGACTGAGTCATATTTGTATTTGTTGTGGAGTGAACTGAGTGCGTGCATTATGTGGCGGATCCTGGCACCCAACAGGGAGCTGACAGCAACTTTCTACTTGTTTAGTCTGGTGAGTGGAACATCAGTGTGCCTGACTATAGAGTCACCTATGACTAGAGTGTTAGGTACGTTGTTATGCCTTATGGGCTGTGGTTGAGTGGCACACTGAGTTTCTGGGCTATGCGTCATTTAGGTTGTGTTGGGGGTGGAGACTGTTTGCATTTCTGCTTTGGAGGTCACTGTTGCTTGAGCAGATTTTTATTGAGAGCCTCCACGAATGTAGATGTGTGTTTTGTGCTTCTATGTGTGTGTGCTTTGGTCATGTAGGTATTGAGGGACTATGTGATGAGTGTGGTGTGGTGCAAGTGTTTACCTTCTCCTCTTGACTGTCTAATCCAGTCTTGGATGAAGAGAGCTTTCACAATGAACACAAAGATAATTCTCTCACACACTTTTCTGTAAACCAACAACAGCCAATCCCTAACCCTGGTCGATCTAATTTTTGCTTCAATAAATGTATAAGAAATAAAACTGTTGAACTACATCCCTGAATTACCCAACATAAGCCTGATGTTCTTGCTTTAAGTGAAACGTGGCTTAAACCCGGCATAAATGACTTGAAGTTATACCTCCTGGCTATAATATTATCTGTAATGACAGTATAAACAGGAAAGGTGGTGGAATTGCTTTAATATTTCCCAATACTTACCACACTTCCACTCACAGCAACCAAACCAACACCAAAATTCAGTTCAGTACAGCTTCTTATTGCTTTCCTCAAAATAAATAATTAAAAGGAAATATGTATTACTGTCCTTTTTATCCCTCCTGGCGACAGTACAGCTATACTGGAAGATATCCTACACTGGATATCCATAACACTTCCACAACAAAAAATATTACTAGGTGATGTGAATGTCAAATGGTTGGACACAAAATCTAACTCCCCTACATATAGCATGAACTTATATGGTTTCACACAACTAATTAACAGCTCCACCACTTCCCAATCTATATGATTAGACATCTCACACATCCGGTTAAACAGCATATTTATAAAGCAACACGTAACCTTTCTAAGTTTAACCCAGAAATGTTCATTACTACACTATCAGCTATTAACTGGAATTTCCTAAAAATCCTCCCCTTACACAACGCTGTAACTGAATTCAATACAACTTTTCTAAACATTCTAAATAGCCTTGCACCTCCTAGAAGGAAGAGAATGAAAACAAATAATGCAATTTGGCTGTCCAAAAAGAGTAGAATGCTAATGCAGGATACAGAAAAACCATGGAAAGAATGGCAAAAAATATAAAACAACTCAATATCTTGAAAACTTCAGAATGCTTCACAATTGTACTAAAAAGCAAACAAATGAAGACAAAAACTATACTATAATAACTTTCAGAATAATACTAAACACAACCTTAAAAAAAATTGGACATCCATGAAAGAAATATTACATCCCGGCCAAAAATTCAAACCAAACCCCTCTTGTGATAACTCACCACTCAAAACTGCAAAACAGTTCAACTTTTATTTTACAGATACGCCTTCTGTGCAGAGTCTGCATGCCCTCCCTGCATTCGAGTGAATTTAAAGACATGCAGGTAGGTGCATGTGTGGGTGTGCCTTCTTTGAACGTTGGGCGCCGGGCTGGCAACTTGACACTGTACAAATTCACTGCCAATCATTAGCAGACCAGAGTTCCGCTGTGGTGACCCCTAACCGGGAAAAGCCGAAAGACATTTTATAATATCTCAAACCAAGGATTCTTCAACATCTAATCCCAGCCCTGCCCAACAACCACATATCACCACATCCACTTTCACCTTCAAACCTGTGCCCGTATCCTATATAAAACTTCTCTTAAACAAACTTAAACCATGCTCTTCTTAAGCTGATGACCTTCCAAATGAGTACTAAAAACTGCAGCCAATTACATTGCCTATCATGCCTCAATCCTTATAAATAGGTCAATCCAGGAATCTCACATTCCCTCTCTCTGGAAAAAAGTCACACGGAAATTCAACAGACAGTATTAACTTTAGATCTATTGCTTATCTATCTTATCTCCCCTCACCAAAATACTTGAAAAATGTATTCAAAAGCAATTGCTAGACTATTTCCTGCAGGAAGAACTCCTATCCCCTATACAACATGGCTTACATCCTCCCCATAGTACTAACACTGCTCTTCTAACCTATATAGATACTGTCAATAAAGCTAGAGATAATGGCAAACTAGTCTCTTCCTTACTTCTAGACTTGTCTACTGCTTTCGACACAGTTTGTCACACCGAACTTTTACTTCAAATGTCTTTACTAGGTCTCTCTCAGCCCACCCTTTTGTAGTTAAAAAGCTACCTGTCCAATAAGTATCAGTCAGTAAAACGGCACTCCATGCTCTCTCCTTTTCTCCCAGTCACCATCAGTGTACCACAAGGCTCTATCCTTGGTCCCCTCCTCTTTAACATTTTCACCAACATTCTCTATACAACAGGTTACCCTGACACAATATGCAGATGAATCTGCTCTCATTTGCACATCTGACAACATGATACACCTCAAAAAAAAATTACTCAGGAAACTTTAACAGCTGCTAAAACGTGACTTTATAACTCACACTCATGGTCAACTTAAAAAAGTCCAAGCCTTCTACTTTTTTTACCCAAATTCCTCTCTTTTGAAAAAACAAAATTTAAAGTCCTCTCTCTTGATAATACAACCATTGGAAGTCACTTCTCATAGCCAACTATTGGGGGTGATAGTGGACGATAATCTTATATTCCACCTGCATATATAAAATGTCTTAAGAAAAACTCGTCAAAAACTAGGGATGCTTTACAGAGCCAAAAACGTTCTCACCGAGGCAACTAAAACTACACTTGCCACTACTTATCTTCTCCCCACACTTCTTTATGGAGCTGCGATCCTTACTAACCTCCAAGCTTCACAAAAATTAAAGCTTGAACAATGCTGTAGCAAAGTTACTAAATTTGCAGCACATACCCCTTTTAGAACCAACCACTGTATAGCACTGAAAAGCCTAAACTGGTTAGAGCTGCCACATCAACTAACATATATACAGCTTCTTACCATCTATAAAATTATTCAGCATCCATCTGCCTGTCCAGCAGTAAAAAACATTCTACTTAACTATGTTTCCAGTTGATCATTGCGATCTGGTGACCAAAAACTCCTGTCTGTCTACAAACCTAGCAAATCTGCTGGCATTATCTGTAGTCATGCAAGGTTGCTAAGGCTTGGAACTCCTTACCTGTATCTATCAGGGCTATACCCTCTTTCCATCTTTCAAAACCACTCTGAAAGACTTCCTAGCAAAAAATCTGTCTCTTTTCTTGCTCAAGACCAGGATAAGCTACATCCCTAAATGTGAACAAGTACCTTTTCATTCCTTGTATCTCCTTACTCTTCCTTCTTCACTTATTTCCTTACTGCTATCTAATTCTCTTCCCTGGCTTTTTCTATAAATATACCATAAGCCTGTTTTCCTTCACTTCATATTGCAGTTCCTATTTATATTAGAATAACTTACCTTTACTTTCTCTAAAACTGTCTAAAATTTCTCTAAATAATAAATGATTGACAAATACCTTGTATCGATTCTTAACCAATGTCTTTATATTATGTCTAATTTATTATAATTATTTAAACTGCAGATGTTTTTGTTTTATTTTTGAAGATTGTAAAATTATTGTTCTTAAAATGTTTTGTAATTTATTTATTTATTTATATTTATTTATCCTTTTGTTGACTGGGAAAGTCTGACTAGGACAGAGCATATTTTCGGAGGAGGCCCGGGGAGAAACAGTCCAGACTCATGTCTTTGGATTGTGGGAGGAAACCGGAGAACCCACAGGAAACCCACGTGAACAAAGGGAAAACATGCAAACTCCCCACAGAAGGCACCCCAGCCAAGAATCAAACCACAGAACCTCTTGCTGTGAGGTGACAACGTTAACCGCTGCACCACTGCGCCACCCGCCTAATAATTTGGAGCTTTTTTTCCCTGGGCCTCCGCTGAAAATGGGCTTCTACCCAGTCAGACTTTCACAGTAATCAAATGTCAATTAATAAATATATATATGTCTACTTCATATTATCAAATTCTCACTTACCCAAAAATTACATTCAAGTGATGACTTTGCTAAAAATTCTTTTAACGAACAACTAGAATACCGAAGTTGTACTCTGGGAAACTATATGTCTCCCAAGTATGCAACAAAGTCTAGAAGATTGCAAATTTTTGCTTGGAAGTGTTTATATACATATTTTTATACCCCAAGAAGACTTCAAATAGTTTTTCTTCAGGTACATAGCAAATACTGGAGGTGTGATAGGGAAGAAAGAGAAAACAAGTTTTTGGGAATCTAATGAATAGGCAAATTTTTAAAATTCTATGCAGAATAAGTTGTCAGAAATATTAGGGAAGCAAATAGCTGTAATTAAGGAAATTATTCTTTTGAGCTGGGACACAGGATCTGAAGCTATTATTAGAAAATGGAAGTCAAAAGCTATGCCAACTATATTTGAAGTACTGGATCTTATAAAACAGATAAAAGAACTGGAAGTAAGATCTTTAGAAAAGAAAGAAGCAAACTAAATAGAAATAAATGAAAATTGTGGTAAGAGTACATGCAAAATGATGTTCAGGAGGAGGAGTAAGGTTTAAGGGAACTGAGCGATGTTAAGTAATGTTGGACTGAAAGACAGCTATAAAGAAAGAAAACGTAATGTATAATGTGTGTAAATGAAAAATGTTAATATGGTTTGTTTTCTTTACTAGTAATGTATGTGTACCTATGTCTTAAGTGATAATTTAATAATGGTATTTTTAAAAAGTACTCTGGTTAGGGAATTAAAACATTAGTTATTACTGCCTTTCTTACCTAAGGTGTGAATAGGTTGTAAAGCCTGTCTGAAAATTTAAGATATTTAACTACTTCTTATATTGCAAGTTGTTCCACCGTATTGTACTAATTTTTCTGCATACCCCCCACAATGGTCCTAGAATGTTATCTTGTCACTGCACAATGAACCTTTTGATAAAATCATGTTATAAGCTCATAGTGCAAACAAGTGCTCACATCACTTGAACCATTAACTGTTAACACAGAAGTGTAAAAAGAGCAGAATTGTCCTGCTCAGAATGATCTTCACCTTCAAAGTCTAAACCAAATTCTAGAAGTCATAATAATTTTTTTTTGTAATATGCCAGTAAACATTTAAGTTGCACACATACTACCAACAGCACTTTTGTTCATTCAGCAAAGCAGTTCTGCAGATATTTACAAAAATATGAAAATTATGATTGCCTGAATATAAATTAACTATAGGCTATGTTAAAACGTTCAGGCAGCACTGGCACATTTAATGGGCATCATGTCATTTTTAAGGTGTTATACTTTTATAGCTTGTATGTACCATAAACTCCAATTCTGTACCACTACATTGCACCACAACACTCTCCCTTCCTCTCTATCTCTCCATTTTAAAAAATGGCGACTCTGTGGTAAAGTTAGTTTTCATCACTAGCTCTCTGGCCAACCATTAGCTAGGGTTACTGCCTGCCCTTATTTATCTGTTTGACCAGTTGTATCCTACACAAAAACATGAAAAAATGGCAAATGTCTAGAGATTTCAAGACAATGTATGTACATAGTACAATTATTTTGCATCAAAAACACTTTAATATTGAATAAAACCGCATAAACTATTCAAATTTTACAACAGTGAACTTTTATTTGGGCAAAAAATAAATAGTTCATCGCACTAGGTGCTAGTACTGCTTGCCCTACAAAATCTCATGTTTACTTTAAAAACTGTCACATTTTGAGCATTTGAAAAGGTGGCAACCCTACCTACCATTACCTTAATGTAAACTGAAGACATTTCTAAAGGTAACCATTGTCAACCTGTGATGGTATAAGCTACACTCACTGGAAATGCATCTGGGATTAGTTGTGGAGCACTGATGGAGAATCTGGCTGACAGTGGGCCCTTGCATACAGAGGAAATTTCTAAGCGCACAAAATGGAACTCATAAATTTTCCCACTTTGCTGCAAGGAAGTACAGGTGTAGATTAGAGCATACAATACAAATACAGTCCTTTAAATCACCTACAAGAAATGGATAATAATGTACTGATGCTTGCTCTTACAGATGGGTACTATTAGTGTCAAAAACAGGCACTATACTATAACACTGGTCTGAAAGCAAATCATTCTACTGTCCTTCACAACATACTAGTGGATGATGCTTTTTTTGGCCCCTCCCCAGTCTCTCAGTTCGGGTAGGGGAGGTCTGTCAGTCATATTTGCCGGCTTTCTATATTTCAGTTAAGGGCAGGTCCCCATATCCATGCAGAGTTAATCTTTCCCTCATCTTCCCACATCAGCATGGCATCTGTTTGCCATCACATGGTGTAAAGAAGAACTGGAAGGACAACCCACTCACTCTCCCCAAAATATGTAGTCTAGTAGCTGCCATTTATTTCCTCCCCCCCTCCCATGGCTGTCCTTCCAGTCTTGGATCACTGACAGATCCCAGATCAAACTAGTAACTTTCTGTACCACCAAGTCATCCAGGTAGAGTCTTACACAGCTGAAAGGATCATGAGTGCTGTTTAGATCCTGTTCTCAAAGTTTGTGCCAGGTGAGACACTGAAAGACAGATATCTCTGACTCCCGTAAAATCCTTACCAAACAAAGCCTGTTTCAGTATATAAAGTGTAAGATTCTCTTTAAACTTTCCAGAGCAGCACTTCTGCATATTATGCTATTGCTGTAAATAATACATGCATTCATATGTCGCACCTTTGGGAGAAATCATCTTCCCAGAGGTAGTATTATGAAACAACATATCTATTGTCAGAGAGACCAAGACCAACAGTAAAACCCAAAAAACACATGAGGAAAAGTAGCCTGGAATTCTTGAATTCAAAGATAAAGAGTCTTTTTTAGGGGTAACTGGGTCTAAGCCATGGGAAGCAGAAAGATCCTAGAAAATGATATACTATGCAACCTCAAAAGATGTGTTTATGATTTTTTGCTAAAATAACACACTAGCCAAAGAATGCTTCCTGATGTTGTCTTCTGTGACCAACTGCAAAGCACATCAATGAAGATTCTTGGCATGATGACACATTACATAACAGGGAAAGTGTGTTTTGCAACCTAAAGTTTTACCTGATGAAAAGTCCCAGCCTTTGCTGGCTTTAGTCTTGCTGTTATGGACAATACAGCTCCTCTAACTATATTTAAGGATACTTAAACAGAACTTTAAGAAAAGTCCATGAAGTACAGCTTGACACAAAGAAGCAGGCCTCAGGAAATTATTTTAAAATGGCTATGTGATAACCAAATGAAGTATTAGACAGATCTTATGTAAGAATCAAGACTATTTCTGAGAACTGTTCTTTTTATTAATTAAAAAATCAAAACAGATATTATCCCGAATTGCTGCTTTTCAGGAAAGGTCCAACAAAATGGACTAGATGGCATGGGTATTACAATTAAAGACTTACCCAGGTATGGAAACTCATTAAATTACAGAACACCAAGCAAAGCCATTAGAATAGGGCAGAGGTAATAAATCAGCAGCTTACAACAACAGACATGTGTAAAAGACCCACAGAGCTGCAGTTCAAATGCAGATTTCAATGTTCGTTTTAGTTCAGGGCTTACTTTTAGGCACATTTACAGAACCAAAGTAAACACATGAATAAGAAGAATTATATATAGGAGAATTCTGCAAAGTATGAGGTATTACTTAAGTGACTACACTGCAATTAGAAACCCACTAATATGTATACATTACGCTACACTGAATGACATATAGGAAAATTTTACAGTGTATGAGATATTATTTACGTGACTGCACACAATCAGAAACACACTGCAATGCATACATTACACTGAATGAATAATTATCTAGCCAAAATCAATATAATAACAAACTATGTCCATGACACAACTAGATGTAAAACAGGTTATGAAACAGAAGAATAATTGTTCTGCAGAATAATGAACAGCAGCAGCAAATTAAACAAAGCCCCAACCTGTTTGAGATGATTAGTTGCTTTGTCCTGTAAAACACTGCCCATACCTCTCAACCTGGAAACAAATAATTTGGACATGAAAAATAGGTACAAATCTGTATGTTGATTAACACAGAATTTGCATACATAATTATATAAACCTGCCCACTCCAATGGAATTGTGGGATGCCAACTTTCAAACTTTTCAAACACAAACTGAAGAACAGACAACCAATATATGGCCCCAGACCCTGTAGTAAATGGTAAATATTTTTTTTAAATGTGTTCACTGGGAAGGTAGACGATGATGAATCTTAGGATTTTGTTTTTGGTGACTTGCAGTATGTGGGTTTTGTGGTAAAAGTAGGGCATTTAATGGTAGGTAATATTCTAATCTTAGCAAAAGAATATTATAGTTTGCTAAGACCTCCAAAAGTCATTCTCCATGGCCTACTTATTAGTGACATAGCTAGAGTTTCTGGGCCCGGGGCTGTCTTGGAATTTACCGCCTTTCCCCCCCCTCACAAAATCATGGTTAAATGAGGCCCCCATACACAGACTTCCCCCTGCAGCCATTCCAATGTCCCATTACTTGGCTATTATGTCCCATTTACCATAAACACTGTAATGTGAATACTGCTTTACTTCTGCAATGATTATTTGGATTTCATTTAAAACTTTTATTTTACATTTTATAGCACAAACACCAATAGACATCTGCTAAACAAAGCAATACAGTCTCTCAATGCAAACAGACTTGGCATTAAAACTTCTCTGCCTTTGAAACTCACATTCAAAGAAAATGCAAAAGTAATTGAAATAATTCCACATTAAAGAGATCTGTAACTAATGAAGAGGTTGCTGCTAGCAAACAACTTTATATTTCACGGTTTCATCTACAAATAAAGTGCCTGTTGTCCTTGAAGAATAAATTGCCTATGTTACATTAAACAAATGATCAGCTAGTAATACTGCAATAGGGAATGGATGGCAAACTGATAATAGCCTATGCTACATTAAACAAATGATGAGCTAGTAATACTGCAATAGGGAATGGATGGCAAACTGATAACAGGTTCATAGTTACTAGGTATCGCCACCAAAGAGGACATTCTCAGGACTGCAGCATCCACCCTCTTTAATTAAAAGTACAACACAGCTGGAGCACCTTCTGTGAGGGGTCTGCATGTCCTCCCTGAGATTGAGTGATGTTTAAAGACATGCAGGTAGGTGCTTGTGTGAATGGGTGTGTCTTCTTTGAAGGATGGGCGTCGGACTGGCAGCTCGCCACCGTAAAAAAATCCACTGCCAATCATTAGCAGACCAGAGTTCCGCTGTGGCGACCCCTAACAGGGAAAAGCCGAAAGACATTACTTTTACAGTACAGTATCAGTAATCCATCTACATACTGTGGGAGTAGAACCCACAGCCTTCTGCATCAAAAGCAAGTATACTACCTGTTGTGCTACTAATGCAAACTTGGCATAAGCAGCACTAAACTTCTCTCCCCGTGAAAAGCTATGCAGCACAAGAAATATGGAAAAAGCCAAAATTTATTTGGGGGGGGGGGGCAAAGGCCCAAAACCAAGGACACATTTTAAACATTGCTTGTATAATCTTAGAAAGTTTCTAGAATAACATGTTTTGTGGTACTATGTGTTTCCTGAAGGACAGGAAGAGTGAAACTTAAACAGCTATCACTATTTATTGAATTCAGTTCTTACTGATTTGCCAGAAAACCACAAATATTAAGAGGAACAGACCAAAAGTATGAGCCGAACATTCCAGACATTCTGTGAAACTTTGAACAGTTGATTGAGAAACTCCTTTGAAACTTTGGAGAATTGAGAAACTCCTTGAATCATGAGTGGTGGTATAGGTAGAGAATTTAGGCTCTTGCTCCCTGTACCTGAGGTACAGGGTATGACACAAGGGAAATACTGCCAGTCCAGCTATATATAATTTTTTAAATAATTATATGTCACTTTAAAATATTAGTATGATTTATATAGAAATATGACACTGCCAGCCCAGTTATCTGGAATTTTGTAAATAATCATGTCATTTGTGAATATTAATATGATTCGTATGTTTGTCTTACAAATGTAAGATAGCTATATATGTGTATATTAAGCTACTGGCGCAGAAGTGTTTGTTGAACTGTATGTTGTGTACTGAGCTTCAAGAATGTAACCACAGTGTACCCTACTGTAAAAGAATAGAAATTTATATAAACTATATACCTGTGCAAATGTATATGTTAATAGTAGAAGCTGGAACATACAGAATTAACTTGCAAATCCTCAAGAAAATAAGTGGAAATTGTTTTACAATTTGGTTAACTCAGTTTCATTGCAGCAGGAAGACACAATGTCTACAGCTAGAGGTTTTCCTACTGTCTTGAAACCGAAATAATTATTTGATTTCAAATGTAAAAGTGCTTAATTGTTTTATGACTTCCAGACAAACATCTGAGAGATATGTATTTGTCACAGAGAAATGTTAAATTTTGTTAAGTTTCTGTTAGCCTGGGAACTGAAGGCAGGGGACAAAGAGTGATGTCATTCAGCTGACCCAGCAGTAATGTTTTGATATTACTTTGAGAACTCTCTCAGAGACTGTGCATTTTGTATTTGTCTTTGGACCTAGAAACATCCCACTCATCAGCACTTCTGCCTGTGTCTTGCTAATACTAAGTAACTAGGGAAAAGTGATTTATTTTAAATATAGATGGGAGTATAATGAAGATTAGTTAGGATCTTTTCTGTATTAATTTGAGACTGTCTAGCAATGTTGTTTTAAAATATTTCTTGTGTTTCTGAACTCTGTAGTCACTGTGCTGAGTTACTGAGTATTGTCTTGTTCTTTTACTACTTATTATTAAATATATTTAAACCTTTTAATTGTGGCTTGTTTGTTTAGAGATATTTAAGCTCTTACAGTACTTGCATATGTATTTTGTGACACTGTATAGGCCACTCCAATAGCCTTGAAAATCTTGGTCACACTTACCATTTGGATAATAGTAACATCACACAGTAGGATTGGTCACCCATTGGGAAGGGCCTTATAGTAGCAGATAAACAGCTGGTTGGTGGCAGTGATAACTACCTTTTAGTGTAAGTAGAAGGGGGAATAGCTAGTAAATCTGTGCCAGCCTCCCCAGGAGTGTATGTGTGTTTGTATATAAATCAAATCTCAAAGTGTGTGTGTCAGCTACTTGGGCAGGGACATGAAGTACTGGATGGATAGAGAGGGTCCTGGAGGTATTGGCTTGACCACTCGGCTGAAATCTTAACCCAATAGCTCTGCCAGTTGGGAGTCTTATTGGGGATCTGGAGAGAGAGAGGGAGAAACCAGCCCTAGACTGACTGTGATCTCTGTGCGCTCATAAGGGAAATTGTCCTTTGCAGTGTCTTGTCATCCTCCCAATGCGTTTGTCCCTCACTGGTGCTAGTGGTGAGGATTGAGGCTCCTTGATTACTGGGCCAGTGCAGGGGCATCACACAGGGTCTGAGTCTGAGTAGCCCTAACTACTAGCCACAACTAAGTGGGGCATTTTACACACACACACACACACACACACACACACACACACACACACACACACACACACACACACACACACACACACCCACCCACACACACACACACACACACACACACACACACACAGTTTCTCGGCAGTACGCTTGGTAAACAGTAACAGCTTTGTAATACTGCAGTCTCTAAATTAATAATGCAGTACACTAAACAGTAACAGCTTAAGGAGCCTGGAAGAAAGCTCTGTGCTGAATAAACCCGTGAGAATTGCTGTGCAGTGAATAAACCATAAATCACACACACACTTCAATGCAGGCTGGTCCTAAGCATTGCACCAGCTTACCTGGAGGAGCCGGGAAGAAAGATGTGCTGTGTGCTGAATAAACCTGCGGAGAGTGGACCATTAAAGTTAAATTATGGCTTGCCCTTGTGAAGCTGATGTCATCAAACCCTGGGAAATTTGGAAATTAAAGGGGCCGCATGGGAATTCATGGCACCCCTATATTTCGCCCTCAAAACCGGTATTTACTGAAGAATTTGATATGGTTGAGAGGCATGCCACTGACTCAAATACTAGGCTAAACACAGTCTGAGATAAGCTTAAAATAAGCTACTGAAATATACCTCTGAATGCCCCAAATAGTCCCCGAGTCATGAGCAACAGAATCAAGAGTAACAGCAAAGGAGCTAAGTATCACCCAATTAGCAGAGTCAATGAAACAGCAGGAGAGCTTCACATTTCCAAAATAGAAGAGGAGTTGAACTCACCACCTCTAAAATTGCAGGTTTGCTCACCAGCTCGGGTGAAATACCCAGAACAGTGTCACAATCAGAACAACCACTAAAAAAATCAGCTAAGCAGTGGTAAACAGTGATGAATCTTAGCATATGAAGTTCCCCAAACTCAGGACCACACATAAGACTGAAACTAAAGAGCAATACAAAAATTTGTCCCATATTAAAAATGACAGCAAATGCAGTGAGGATAATGAAAACTACAGAATAAAAATTCATTGCTTTCAGGACAACATACTGCAGAATCACAGAAGCTGAACATGGGCAATACTGTAAAATAAAATGAAATTGCCTTAGGCAGCCAGACTGCTGGTATCTTGGACCAATCTCTTGCCAGAGAAATGAATGACATAATACGGGCTGAATGCAGAAACAATAAGAATCATGTTAAAGAATAAAACCAAACAAAACAGAGTCTCTGCGCAGCAGAAACTGTGAAGGCAACTGCTAAGTGTGAACTGCAAAAAGCCAAATCAGGTCAGATGACATTTATAAATCAACAACAAAGCAAAAAAACACTTCAGGGTAAATTAAGAGTAGCTTGACAGAATACCTAAAGTAATAAATAGGAAAGTAACAGTGTAACAGAAAAACTAAACTAAAGTACAAGTGAAAACAGTGAGGAAGACCATGCATGTGCATACACTAAGCACAGAAAGGGAACAGGGCCTGCTGTTTTGGTACTGGTTTTCAGGACCCAATTTGTTGTGCATGCATAAGCAGTTTATGTTCTTGACATCTCTAAAAGTCAAATGTTAGTTTATCATTGGTGTTGTGATTATACCTCTAAGGCTGTATGACTCAAATAAAAAGAGAAAAAAGTGAATTTCATTTTCTTATGCTGTTCTCTGTCCAATTTTGTGTGATTTCTGAGATAGTATATTTAGAGATTGAGGCTGTGTTCCCACATCAAAGGGTTATGGGTGTTGTCCCTTGTAAAAGAGTTGATTCAGTAGTATGTGTGATGTTATGGACTTATAAGTTTTCTTTCAGATTTTTGGATGGTTTAGATGTACTGATGATGTTTTGCATATTTGAATTAAGGAAATGCAATGTTTCACTACAGAAAGAAATGCAAAGATCAATATACTGTTGACAAAGAGGTACATCACTCACCACAGTGCCTAACAGAATCCATAACCAGCCAAAGTCAAAGATTGCATAGAAAACCTATGAGCAAAAAGGCATACACTTAAAATTCTGAAGGACCATTAACAGTTCTGGAATACCTCTAAATAGCTGTTAGTGAAAAAAACTATATCCTGGGCAAAATAACATGTCCTACAAAGTTGCACACCAGTAAAAGTAATACACTTTATTCAAATCCTAAAGGTAATACAAAAGACACCTACAAAAAGTAAACTAAACTGCTAATCTGCAGAACATGATAACTTATTTAAGTGAACAAGAAAATGAAAAGGCTACAAGGTAAGTTCTCTGCATCATTATTCTTTAAATGACATTTTTTGAAATTAAATTTAAACTAACACTTTGAATAATCACAAAAAGACCATGTGCACTATAGAGGGGCAAGCCCCCTCTCCACACATTTAACTGCAATGCTGCATAGCCTCTGAGAAAAGAGAAATAATCAGTGTGGCAGAAATAGCCTCTCCCTGGTTCTCCACTGCTGTGCACTCCTGTCATTAAATTGCTGTGTACACATATCAAACCAAAGCAACTAAAACAACTCAGGTGGAGGAGTGTCCATATTCACCAAGGATATTAACACCACCAGGCTAGTTGCCCAACACAATGCGTCTGAAATTCTCCAGGTGCAACTAACACTAGGTAAGACTGCAATCCACATTGTAGCTTGCTACAGATCCCCCACCATGCCTCAAGATTCTCACCACAACTTCCTAAACATACTGGAAAATTTTAAGATACAACCAAACACCCTAATACTGGGTGATTTCAACTACCCTGCCATTAACTGGGAAAACTACTCATGTACCAACACCTTTGCCCAACGGTTCTTGGAATTCATAAATTCCATTGCCCTGGATCAACTAATCCACAGTCCCACCAGGGGCTCCAATATCCTAGACCTGGTCATTACCAACATGGGAAATCGATGGTCTACACCTATGGTCACCCCTTTGTTGATCAGGCCTAACCATAAGCTAATCACCCTTGACATCCACATTCCTCCCCCACTCCCCAGTAAGGAAACCTCCGTAAAAAACTTCTCCAAAGCCAACTTCATGCTACTCAAGTCAGAAGTAACAAACTTCATGACACCCATGCAGACGGGAGCTGAAAGTTCAACTGCTGAATCCTACACTAAGGCACTGTATGAGCACATCCACTCGTGCTTGAATCGTACCATCCCAAATAGAACCAAGACGCTCTCCTCCAAAAAAAGGAAGACAATCTGATGGTCCCCTGCCATAAACAAACTTTACAACAAAAGGAAGAAACTGTTGCAGAAAAGAGGAAAATCCCAGGATGCAAAAAACTCCCTTATCAGCCTCAGTAAGAAGATGAGATCCCTCATAAAATCCTCCAAAGCTAGTTACGAAAATAAAACTGCCAAAGATTCCAAAGACAACTACAAGGCATTCTATAGCTATGTCAAGAATCTAAATGGCAATGCTCAGATCTGCTCTGAGCTACAACAAAAATGGCATTAAATATACTGATCCCAAGGATATTACCAATATCCTGGCAAATCGAGTCAGTGCCAACTTCACCCCCCCACCCCCTAAAGGGCCCATCTCAATACCGAAAGATTGCCAAATTCCAGTAATAGCGGCCACACAGGTAAAAAAAAAAAATGCACTCTCCAAAGCTAAGAATACAGCATCCATGGGACCAGATGATATCCCGGGCTGTGTACTACATAAACTACAAAATGAACTGGCACCTCACCTAAGTGTCATGTTTAATCATAGCCTCACCTCAGGCTTCGTGCTCACTAAGTGGTGCACAGCTACAGTTATCCCACTCAACAAGGGGGGATCCACCTTGGATCCTGGGAACTACCGCCCCATCAGTCTGACAAGCCTGATCTGCAAGGCCATGGAACGTATTATCATGGAACTTATAAACAAAGACATTGGCAACCTTCAAACACCTGACCCCACCCAGTTTGGGTTCGTGAAGGGCCGATCTTGTCTCCTGAACCTGATTCACTTCTTCGAATCAGACTCCAGAGCTGTCGACAACCTATCTGGACCTCGCCAAGGCCTTCAACACCATCCCCACACTCTGGAATCATAGATAAACTTACTAAGTTGGGATTAATCCCTACATCACTCAATGGGTTGCCAATTGGCTTACTGACAGAATCCGCACTGTAAAAGTAGCCGACTCCAAATCCACCTCCAGACAAGTGACAAGTGGAGTACCTCAGGGTTCAGTCTTGGGACCGCTCTTGTTTGGCATCTACTTCTCTGAAGAACAGGCCAACACTAAGGGACTCTGGCTAACCAAGCTCGCAGATGACTGCAAACTGGGAGCCATTACTGAATCCCCAAATGATGTGGATATTCTACAAAAGGGCTTTTCAGAAACAGATGCTTGGTGCCAGAGCCATGGGCTCAGGCTCAATACCAAGAAATGTATAGTTATCCCCTTTGGGAAAAAAACTGTACCCGTGAATTACCACATAGGTGGCAGTACACTAAACAATGAAAGTGTGATAAGAGACTTAGGGACACAGGTGGACAGTGGTCTCACCTTCGATAACCACATTGCCACAACAGTCAGGAAACCCTTCTATGTGGCACACCTCATCACAAAGGGCTTTTCATCCAGAAAAAAAGGAGGTCATTGTCTCACTGTACTCATCCCTCATTTAGACCCATTATAGAATACAATGCCCCATTTGGTATGTACCTCTCAAGACATCTGCAACAACTGGAAAGGCTGCAGAAATACCTCACTAAAAGAATCACAGGCCTAAAGCAGACGCCTTATGCTGAGCATCTAAAAAAACTCCAGCTACACTCTGTCGCATATCATCTACTCAGAGGCGATCTCTGCTTAACATACAAGGCCATGTCAAACCCAGAACTGTTGGACATGTTACACTTAAAGAAATCCCAGTCCCTCAGAGCCACACACTCCAGGGATCTAAACCTTGTCATCACAAAAAACAAAACATGCTGAAGGGATAGCTTCCTGACCAAGAGACTCCCCACACTCTGGAAAAGACTGCCCATACATGTCAAGCGGAGCGCCTCTTTGGCCCTCTTCAAAAGGAACCTTGACAACTGGATGGGAGATAGGAAATTCACCCCAGGGATCACGTCAGTCACCCTGCTAGACAGGGGTCCATGGAAGTAAATATTGTGGGAAGAAATATCCAGGGAATTGTTATGGCTAGGCTTGTATAGGCCCTACGGCCGATAGCCTAGTACCAACCTATAAACTGAAAAAAATATTAATAAACTTAAAGTTGGGATACCATCATTTTGAATTACACCCTGAATGCAGGAAAAAAAAGGTTATATACTCACCATAACGTTCCATGTTTGTTGTCCAGTATCTCGCCTTCATTCTTGGTGGTTGGGTTCGGAGCTGAACCTTGGCTCCGACTTGGCCGCATACCAAAGCTCGAGAGCTTCAACTGGCTCAAGGCTACAACCTATACCATGATGCTTAGCGTCTGTTCCCCAGATCTCATTTGAAAGAGTACTCCCTAGAGTATGCTAACATACAGAAAGGAAATTTTTGAAATATATTAGTTATAGATGTAAAGAGGCAAGAAAGAATAAGACCATATTTGCCAATTTTAAACTCCTCTAGATCCTCCAGGAGGGGGGATGGCTGGGTGGGATGCAAGAATGAAGGCGAGATACCGAACAACAAAAATGGAACATTATGGTGAGTATGTAACTTCTTTATGTTATGTTGTCCTATCTTGCCTTCATTCCTGCAGGTTGGGACAGAGTCTCCAGCATCTTTTCTTGGGTGGCTCAAGGGAATAAACTCTTCAGAACAGTGGAACCAAAGGATGCTCTGTTCTGGGTGGCCACATCTACTTTGTAAAGAGAAATAAAGGTGTGAGGATTAACCCATGTAGCAGCAGCACAAATTGAATCCAATGGAAGTCTGGATTGAATGGCAATGGAGGTAGACACTGCTCTAGTTGAATGTCCTTTTATTCTCCCTGGTGGTTCTTTATTATGAGAATTGTAGACATAAGTGATGGTCTCAGTAAGCCAATTGGACAAGGTAACTTTTAAGACTGCCAATCCTTTTTTGTTTTCTGCATAGGAAACAAACAACTGCTCTGACTTTCTGATATCTTTGGTCCTGTGCAAGTAAAAATGCAACTCTCTATGCACATCCAATTAGTGAAGCTTATATTCTGCCTTGTTGCCATAGTTAGGAAAAAAACATAGGCAATTCTAAAGATTGGTTTAAATTTGCTTCAGAACAAACTTTTAGTGAGAAGGAAGGATTTGTTCTGAGGGGAAACTCTATATTTGTGAAAAATTAAATATGGAGGATGGCTACACAAAGCCTGCAATTCTGAAACTCTCATAGCTGAAGTAATTGCTGTTAGAAAGACTGTTTTCCAAGATAAAAATTTTTGTGCATAAGAGGATGCTGGTTCAAAGGGAGGAAAGATCAGAGATGATAGTACTAAATTTAGATCCCATGAGGGGAGGAGATTCTCTTAAGGGTGGTCTTAACAGAAAGGTACCCCCGAGGAAAGCTTTGCATAATCTATGGGACATTACATTGGCTCCAAGGTCTCCCACATGATAATTTGATATAGCGGCTAATTGTACTCGAATAGTGGCCACTGCTGCTCTTTGATTAAAGACTTCTGTTAGAAATTCCAAAACTGAAGGTATTGGGGCTGTAAAGGGATCTATATGTTTTTTGACCGCCCAACAAGAGAACCTCTTTCATTTGCTTGCGTAAAGTTTCCTAGTCGTCTTTTTGTGTGAGGAAACCAGAATGTGACATACTGCAGGGGATAATTCTGGAAGTCTGGCTAAAATTGGAAGTGGAGTAACCAAGCTGTCAGCTTGAGGCTCTGAAGAGCAGGATGGAGCGTTCCTGACTGATGCATCAGAAGATCCGGCACTGGATCCAGGATCTACAGGTCCTCCTGAAGGCGGGGCCAAAGGAAGGGGAACCAAATCTGACGAGGCCAATAAGGAGCAATGAGAATTAAACTTCGACTCAACGACTTGGCTTTCTGAATAACCTTCAGAATCAATGTAAACAGGAGAAAGGCATAAAAAAGTCCTGCGGGCCAATCGTGGACAAGTGCATCCTTCAGTGACTCTCCCGGAGGGGAAATGAGGGCAAAGTAGTTGCTGCATTTGGCATTGAATGGAGTGGCGAAAAGGTCGCAGCAAGGCTGGCCTCATTTGCGAAAAATTTGATTCGCAACTTCCTGACTTAGGGACCACTTGTGAGGCATGAGAATTGCTCTGCATAGCCTGCCTACTATTATGTTGGATTTTCCCAGGATGTGTGTTGCCGTCAGAAAGTGCTGAGAAGAAATTGCCCATTGCCAAACTCTCTGGGCCTCTTGACAACGGGGATAGGATCTGATTCTCCCGTCTGTTGATGTACCATACCACTGATATATTGTCTGTCTGAAATGCAATAATCCCCATGGGAAGAGAGTTCTGAAATGCTTGTAACGCCAGAAGCACTGCTGTTATCTCTACGACACTGGTGTGCAAATAGTACTCGTGATCTTTCCAAACTCCTTGGACAGACTGTCCCAGCTAATGCCACCCCCCCACCCTATCTGGGACTCGTCCGTGGTTACTGTAGCGACAGGTTGGGGAAGTACGAACGGTCTTGCCCATTGTTACCTGAGTGGACTGAAGCCACCAAAGTAGGTCTCTCTTGCAGGCATCCATAATGAGAATCTTGTGAGACATGGGTAACTCCTGTATGGACCACTGAGCGAAGAGTAGCCACTGTAATATCCGCATGTGTAGTCATGGCAGTGGGACTAGTGTTATCACTGCTCCCATTGAGCCTAGGACCTTGAGGACAAATTTTGCTTGTACCTTTTTCTTTTTGATTAGAATAGATACTTGACTGTGTAGCATTTGTATTCTCTCTTGAGGCAATTTTGCTACCATAGCGTTTGTGTTTAAATCTGCACATATAAAGGTAATATACTGTGATGGCAACAAAGAAGATTTTTCTGTATTTATTAGTAATGCCTAAATCTGAGCAGAGATGGATGGTGGAGTCCCTGGTTCTGATTAGTAGTTGCTTGGTGGCGGCAGTCAGGAGCCAGTCGTCTAAATATGGAAACACCTGGAATCTTTGACGTCTCAGACGAGCCGTGACTACTGCCGTGCATTTGGTAAACAATCTGGGGGCTGTAGTGAGACCAAAGAGCAGAGCTCTGAACTGGTAATGACGCTCCCAGCCAGAAGAGTATAAATCTTCTAGAGCGCCTGTCCATCTTTATGTGGTAGTGCATGTCCTGAAGATCTCAAGAGCACATCCAATTGTCTTGTCCCAGAATAGGGAGTATAGACTGCAGTGTTACCATCTGGAACATTCCCTTCCTTACCGACTTGTTTAATTTGCTGAGATCCAATATTGGTCTCCAGCCCCCTGTCTTTTTTGGAACTAAAAAGAACCTTGAGTAAATTCCGGATCCAATCTGGTCTGTGGGGACTTCTTGGATGACTCTTTTTTCTAGCAACCTTTGAATTTCTAGGGTTGCTTGATCCCTTTGACTGGGTGGAATATCTGGGATGGACTTTGATGGACGAGTCGGGCAGTGGAAATTAATGTTGTAGCCCCTGGATATAATGGACTGTACCTATTTGTCTTGAGTCAATTTCAGCCAGGCTTCTGGGTACAGAGATATTCTTTCCCCGACTGCCTCCAGAGGCAGATAGTCGGGCTTCCTTTCAGGAGTGCTGGAAGGGCCGAATGGAGAACGTATCTCTGTCACCCTGGTTCTACAGACCCCCCTGCCGTGTGGATGGCGTCTTCCATTGTTATTCCCCCCTCTGCCCCTGGGGGAAGGATCACCCGAGCATCCAGCAAGGCTACTTTGGACTTCTGGAACCACATTTTTCTGCTCTTTTGACTTTTAGGATAAGGTCTGGTTGGGGCAGAAAAACGCACTCCGACGGCAGACAGAGTCTTGCCATCTTGCTGGCTCCTGGTGAGAGTCTCTTTTATTTTCGTCCTGAACAAGGACGAGCCATCAAACGGGGCATCAATACATGAAGATCTGAAGGGTTCAGCAAACTCGCAAAGGCGCATCCAGGAATGTCTCCTAAGAGCTATTCCTGTACCTGCTGCCATGCTCGCTCCATCAGCTGCATAGGAAATGAGCCACATAGAGGAGTTTGTGATAGAAGTTAAGGTGCAAGCTGGAAATTCATCTTATCTGATAAACCCTGGGCTGTAGCACCTTGTAGAATATCTCCCAGCTCTTTCAGGAGATCCCTCTAGAATTGGGTATGTAAGGTAAAGGCCGCTGAGGAGAACATACACTTCCTGTATTTGTCCATCGTACAAGACTCCTTATTCGGTGGATGGACAGATGCAGAAGTCTCAACTAACTCTTTCTTTGCGGCCGCTGCCACCACCATCGCATCTACTGAAACTCCCTTTGTTAAATATTGTCTATTCTCTGGGGCCGTAATGAATTTATTTGGCATCCTCGGAATGGGGTCCACTGACCCGGGAGATTCCCACACCTTCCAACTCACAACACCCAGGAGTGAGTCAAAGGGTGGAGACACCCAAGAGGTGGAGGGGCGAGAAACAAATGCCTCTAGGTATACCAACTCATCCTCAGAAGGGGAGAGGGATTTCCAACCGCCCCTCTGCTTAAGGATCTCAAGGATGTCTGAAAAAGAGACATCCTCAGAGGGCGACCGTGGGGACCCTTCCAAATCCTCTAAGTTGGTATTAGAGGTGACAGACTAAGGGGAGTCTATGTGCCTCCTCTTACACTGTTTCTTCCAAGAGACCTCCTCCGGGGGATATTCTGGGGAGGTGTCGGAAAAGGAGGTTCCAACCCATTGGGGTTTTCTGGGGCATTGACTCTGTACTCTGGGGCTGATGGAAGGATGATGAAGCAGAAGATGCTGGCCCTTTAGGGGGAAGAGTGGCTGGAGCCAAATGTGGAGAGCACACTCTGCATCACCTCGAAGGCACCGCTGTCCTTGATGTGGGAGCCGAACTCACCTGAGCTGAAGCGCCAAGTGGGAGAGTTGTTTCCAACAAGGGTCCGATTCAACTCCCCCCCCCCCCCCAGAGCTGACCAGGGAGCGTCAGCCCCCAGATCCTCGATGGAAGACAGCATTGATGAGATCGGAGCAGACATCGGAGCTGAGATATCGTGAGTGATTACTGGCTCCACTGGTTCCAGCACAATGACTTCCTGACACTCTGGCTCTGAACTCGATCAAGTCGGAGGAGGAGGAATAGATGGTATCTGAGATACAGTGGTCGGCTCCACAATCCGATGGACTGGGCTCAAAGAATTTCTGCTTGGGCCCGCATCCACAGCAACCTCTTCACCACCCAGTCTACGTCATCGTCCAATAATCTGGAGGACCGAGAGGAATTGGTTGATGACCTGTGACTACCTGCCACAGAGTGTAATAGATTGTAGCACAGAGTGTATTGGCTCCAGTGACGGTGACAGACTCCTTTTTCGGCTCCGCAACGGTTCCGAAGACTCAGATGGAACTGAGGGAGGGCCAGATTTGTCAGAACCGAGAACCTTTGGATCCAAAGTTTCTGTTTCTTTTTGACTGGTTGACGGCTCAGACACCGGAGCCAACTTTTTTGTCTTATCCGATTTTGAGGCCTGATTACCTTCGTCAAAAGGGCCTTTCAACAAACCCCTCAAAATGAGTTTGTTTTTCCTCTCTTGTAAAACTCTTGCACTAAAGCCATGACAAATGGAGCAAGAGTCCTGAAATGGACTGCTCCTAGACAATATACACAACTTGTGTGTCCGTCTGTTAGAGATATTTTCTGGGTGCATGAATCTCACTTTTTAAAACCAGATTGCCTCGACTCCTTAACAGGATCTTTAGACATCTTTTAAGCCAAAAGAACAACACCACCACCACCTAACAGTAACTACAATAACTGCAATAGAAAGCAGGCAAGTAGAAAGATATTTTTTTTTTTTTAGGAAAGGGATGGGAGGAGGAGAAGTCTCTAAGTTAAACGACAGTTTCCTCCAACCCAAGGAGACGCCTATAACTTAAACGGTGACTCCTTAGTAAAAAGGGGAAGAAGCCCTGAAGGAAGAAAGGGGCTAAATAGAAAGAATCCTCTAATTTAAACGGATTCTTTAAGGGGAATAAGAGAAAAAAACAAGGGGCTAAGGGGAACAACTGAAGATGCACCCAAGTAATAACAAAACACACACACACACACACACACACACACACACACACACACACACACACACACACACACACACACACATGAGCACTCTACCTAGATTGGGAAGGTATAATAGAATCTAATATGAAGATTTTGAGAGAAAATATAGTAAAAGGTATATAATAAAAGAAACTTCTAGTCTGAGCCAGGGAAGACAATCCCGATGCTTCAAGCGGCAAACAAGATCTGGGGAACAGCCGCTAAGCATCATGAGACAGGTTGTAGCCTCAAGTCAACTGAAGCTCTTGAGCTTTGGTATGCGGCCGAGTGGAAGCAGAGGTTCGGCTCTGAACCCAACCTGCAAGAATGAAGGCGAGATAGGACAACATAATATTATTGGTTTACAATTAAAACTTGGAAACTGCATCAGTAGACTGGCATATGGTTGACCTGCAGTTTCCAAGTGGGCAGAATGTCGAGCTCAAATCGATCGACTATACTATATTGAACAGGTAGTGTCAGTCGAGCATTTGGGTTTGACATTGTGCAGGGGGCTCGCGGTTCAGTGAGGAACAGGGAATTAGCCCATTTCCTCACTGAAGTGCGATCTTGGAGCTGATAAATTTAATGTGCAGGGGTGTGCAGCCCTCCTGCAAGACAGTAGAATTAACTTATCAATGACTGTAAAGCCTAATAGTACATTAATGTTCATAGCAGGAGGTGTATGTCGTCACCTCCTGCTATGTCGAATATATTGAACCATGGCTGTTGGGCTATTCATTTTCGGATTTGTTTACGTTTTGGCATGCTGAATTCCACATTTAGAGTTGACATTTTAAACGGTCGACCAATGAGGTTTCGGCATGACAACAGTAAATCAGAAATAACTCTATATTCTTCATGCATACAGACATTATATATATGAAGTAAATTCATCAGATTAAATGCTTCAAAATGTAATAAAACGTACTGTATGGCATGTCAAATATTAGAAACCACAGTAACATCATAACATCTGGAATGACAAAACAGGTTGATGACACCATCTTAAAAAAAGAGAATATGCAACAAACTATTTCAGAGTCAGTGTATCAGCTCTAAATTTGTTGAATTAAAATTTGAAGCATGAATTTGTCAAGTCCACTTTAGAATTTTGTGAGTAATCTTTTCAGTTAAATGTATGTCTCCGGAACTCAGAAATTTAAAAATCAATGAAAGGCATAGCACAAGCAGCATAGAGGAAGTCAGACAATACTATTTGAAAATGATTCAGACTCTGGAGAATCAAATAACTAATAGCGGTATATGAGCTAAAGGGCAGTTTATGTACAAAAAACACACTCAAAGGTGATGCTAGGGCATGTGGACTAGACAACATGTTAAGTCAAACACAAAACAGTGCAAACAAAATCACAGCTTAAGCAAGTAGGTAATTTACAGAAATAGAGAAAATGCATTCTCATTCAGAAAAGGTCACCAGTGACTGTGTCTTGTGAATATTTCCATATCTTCCCTTTTGGGATAGTATTCATCTTATTACTAGATCATAAACCACATAAATCTATTTTTAATAACCGTAAGTCCAAACCACCATTAAGAATAGAAAAGTGGCAAGTAAGGCCAGCACCGTAAACAAATTAAAAAAAAAACAGAAATAACAATACATATTACCTCTTTAGACACTTATCTTATAGTGATGAAAAGGGAGGAAAAAGTGTTATGAATTAGCAGAAAGACATATAAATGTGACAGCTAAATGTTAAGTGCACAGAGCAATCACAATGGCAGAGAAAATACTCCCCTAACTTTGTGCCAGTAACATATGGTATAGCAGGGTTAAGACTGATGACTGATTTAAATGCCTGCAAATTTAAGAGATATGAATGCTGCAAAGACATTTTTAAGGGCATACATTGATCATCCCTGCTTCTTTACAAAATACAGCTAGAGCTATAGTACATTACTCTCATAGTAACGTGTGTAAAAAATTAAGCACCTCCTAAATAAAAACGCATGTTTTTTTAAATCTTATTTGGATTTTTTTGACATTGCATATGTTAATGTATTCCAAAAAATGGGCGGACTCGGTGGTGAAGCAGTTAGGGTTGCCGCCTCACAGCAAGAGGTTCTCCGGTTCGATCCTTGGCTGGGGTGCCTTCTGTGCTGAGTCTGCATATCCTCCCTGTGGTCACGTGGTCACGTGGGTTTGCTCCGGGTGCTTCGGTTTCCTCCCAAAGACATGCGGTAGGTGGATTGGACACTCTAAACTGGCCCTAGGTGTGAGTGCATGTTTGTGTGTGTGCCTTCCGTGAAAGGCTGGGCGCCAGGCTGGCAACTCGACACTGTAAAACTACACTGCCAATCATGAGCGGACACATGATCCAGTGTGGCAACCCCTAACTGGGAAAAGCCGAAATAAGAAGAAGAATGTATTCCAAAAAATGCAGTAATGCCATACGTTAATCATAAAGTTATTACTGTACATTAGTATACTTCCCACCTATTTTTATATCCTATATTTATGAAAGTGACAACTAACTGTGATTGTCTGGATTAGTCCGTATATATTTTTATTCACTGTGCTGCGGCTGAAACAGGGGTTTCACTGGTCATGGCAGGGGGAAGTGATATATGTGTCTTCAAAGATATGCATGGAAATTAAAGCAAATTCAAAGTACAGGGCACTTGATAAGCAAACTGACAGTATTACGAGTACTAAATATAAAAAGAAATGCAATTTATTGTGAATGAGTGCTGTGTTACTTGTATGTAAGCTATGAACTTTTGAAAAGTATCCGTATCCTTGTCACTGCTAACTTCTTCACCTAACTTTGTCAGCTGTTTATTTACTACACCATATAATCTCCAAAATCAGACACCCACTGTACATGTTAAACAGGACTTGAGCCCTGTGACATCTCAAATCCCATACGTTCAGTTGATGCTACCTATCCTAATCTAGCATTTCTAAAATGATAAGGCCAGCCTCTGCAGGGAAGCCTCAGACTGGTATAACAGAAATCCAAACTAATGTGAATATTCTGCATATTTAAAATATTGACTTTTAAGTACTGCTTTCTGAAGAATCAAGTTAACTGCAAAACCTGTCAACCCCTAAGAATTACATTGTATACTTACTGACTGCATAGAGCTAGTACGTTGCTGCACAATTCCTTCATTTATTTCAACATATAATATATGCATTTCTTGTAATCTCTTCATATTCTGGTTATTTCTCCTGGCTGAGCCTGAAAATGGTCTACTGTGATCAGTGCTTTACCCTGCTTAACTGATTAAGAAAATTAAAACAGACAGTGCACTGGCATAGCAGTTAGCACTGTCACCTCACAGCAAGAGGTTCTCTGGTTCGATTCTCGGTTGGGGTGCATTCTGTGCTAAGCCTGCATGTCCTCCCTGCATTTGTGTGGGTTTCCCCCGGGTGCCCTGGTTTTCTCCCATGTTACAAAGACATGTGTGTCTGGAGCATTTCTCCTCAGGCTTCCACTGAAAATTGGCTCATTCCAAGTCAGACTTTCCTGGTAAACAAATCTTAAATAAATAAATAACAATAAAAATGTGTGTATGACTGCAACACAGCAGTAAAATAAGAACCTACAAAAGCACATTTTAGTTATTCAAACTCTGCATGTGTGCCTCTGTGTGAGAGTTTAGGCATAATGCCACTCATTTTTCCACACTGTAACACTGTTGAGTTTTTTTTTTTTTGTATGGGAAGTGGAAGCCACTTTTAATATGGCAGATCTATATTACATCCTCTATGTTTTGAAAGAAGCTCAGTATAACAAAGTCTGTCAGCCCATGCTTTAAGCACACTTATTCTCTTCAAAAGCCATTCTTGTATCCATTTCATAATATTTGATGATACACACTGCTGTTATTCTTCAATTAATATGTTCCGATCCAACCAATCAGAAAAGCCTTACAAAAATCCATGAAAACCATGGCCGAATTTGATTCAAGAGACATTACTTTATTAAGTGGGATATTCACAAAATATTACACCATCCAATATCTCAAAGAAACTTGTCCTGCTGGATATGTTAGCAGTTGAAGTAGTGGTGTGAGCATTACTTTCTACATTGACATCCAGTAATAATGAACACAATGGATATCAAGGCCTGACAAAGTTTTAGCCACATTTCTTCATGTGGGATTTATTAGCTAGCTGTGTAAACTGAGTGTAACTGGTTATAGTGTTAAATAAACAGAAAACTGGATAAAATAATACAACGCAGCATGTTAGGGTGGGAGGTTTTCCATCTGATCCAACAGTGGCATTACACTGGACTCGGTGCTGGGAGTTTTCCACCTATTCCTTTGCTATTCTCTTCGTCTGTGTCAAAACGGTCGGCAGCACTAGATAAAAAAGGCACTGATAACATCTGACAATATCTGCTTCTTCCAATCTGTACAATCTAGTGGTTATGGATGGTGACAAATCTATACCCATGGTGGAGCTTCTAAGGATGTAAGCAGAAATTCATGTATAAATTGTAAATGTAAACAAGTACTGTGCAAGACTCACCCAGGCAGTTTATGAGTTCCAAGCATAAACTATGCTGCAAATGTCTGTTCAGACCAATATTCCAACAAAAGCAGTTTCCTTTCCAAAAAAGCAAGGTTGCTTTTAAAACACAAGCATAAACTGTGCTACAAATGTCTATTCAGACCAATATTCCAACGACATCAGTTTCTTTTACAAGAAAACAAAGTTGTAGAATGATATATAAAAGACTGCTTTTTATTATTAATAACCAAAGAGGTGAGCGCTTTCGCTTTACAGCTTCTTCAGACCATGATAAAACTAAGAAAGACTTCACTTTTATATACACACTCATAAATAATTAATCAAACAATTAAACAATTAACTCTGCTAGTAAAAAATCAGTTTGTGAAAATGAAGCCATTCACATAGGCTGCAGTGAATTCTGTGACTTCAATAAAATGTTTGCTTTCATATAAAATCATATAACAGAGCTGATATATAAAATTAGTATAAAGTTTGCACAAACATATATAGAGAATAAAATATATCTCATGTAAAATATAGTCTTACATCTAACATTTAAATGTTCTACTTTTTAACTTGGGCTTTAAAGGAATATTGTCATTCAATCCTGGTGGGATGTGTGCTTGCAATCTAATTATGCAGTCTGCTTCTAACTGTTCAGTTCGATTCCTTATATCTCCCCCTCTCCTACTAGGTAAATTGGTTTCTAAAATCATAAACTTAAAACTATGTTTAGCCCCTTTCTTTAGGACATGCTTGGACAAGGCATTCACTTCTGATTTTATTTTGATTTGGTACACATGCTCCCTAATTCTGTTCCTCAACTGCCTATCTGTTTTTCCTACATAAAAACCACTACATTCCAGGCAGATAGCTAAATAAACTAAATGTTCTGTATAACATGAACCAGTAACCTTGAATGTATAGAGTCTTGAGGTTGCAGGATGTACGAACATGTTACTACTGTCTATATATTTACAAAAAATACATTTTCCACAAGCTGCAGTGCCTCTAAAACTTGATGTGTTTGGTGTGGTACTGTCTGGAAAACATAATAGCCAATGTAAATTCTTTTTGTTTCTAAATGTATATCGTGGGTGTTCTCCAACTAGCTCCTTTATATCAGGGTTTGTGGTAAGAATATCCCAATGTTTATTTAGTACATCCTTAACCAAACCTACATCTTGGGTGTAGAATAAAGTTATTTTCTGTTGTCCACTATCAGCTGTGTCCTCTGTTCTATCTGGGTTTCTACAGTAATTTTTGCCCTTATCAGAGAAGTAGGGACATGCTCCATTTTCTCTCTTCTGCACAACATTAGTAAAGCAAGCTTCTACTTCTTTATGATTATAGCTACGTGTAGTTAATCTATTACTTAAAACCTCAAGTTCCTTTTCAAAATTACTCTGCCTTGGATTCAATCTAGATGCTCTTGTAGCCTGTCCTGTAATAATGTTTCTAAAGACATGTTGGGGGTGCATACTATTTCTGTGCAGTAATATATTTTTGTAACAGTCTTTCCTATGTACGCCTGTGTTAAAAGCTCTATCATGCATGCGTTGTATAGTTACATCCAAAAAGGCTATACTTCCTTTGAAGTAGTCATGGTAAATTTTAAGAAAGGGGTTAGAGAATTTACTTCATCATAAAATAAACGCAGATCTTCTACTGTACCAATCCACAGAAAAAACAAATCGTCCACGAACCTCCTATAAAAACAAACAAATTTCTTAAATGTTTCAAGTTGAAAGAGTTTTTCATCTTCCCATGAAGCCATCACTAGGTTGGCGTAGCTATTGGCACAAGGCGTGCCCATAGCTACGCCATCCTTCTGTAGATATAGAGAATCCTCAAACAAAAAAATATTATTGTCTAGTACCAGTTCAAGAAATAAGCAAAGTAATTCTCTTTTAGTTGTATTTAAACTACAATGTCTTTCTAAATAAGTTCTAATATTCCTAACACCTATATCATCGGGTATATTTGTAAACAGTGAGGTGACATCCATTGTCACCATTATAACCAGCTCACTGTTCTTTAATTTTGTAGTTATATCATAGAAATCCAACAGGAATTGTTTAGAATCCCTCAAAATAAAAGTATTTAGATTAACTATGGGTCTTAATGTCTTCTCAACGAACACTGATAAATGCTCTGTCACCCATCCTTGACCTGAGACAATAGGTCTCATTGGAGGATTCTCTGAATTTTTATGTACTTTCGGTAATCCTTGGATGACCGGAGTGACAGGTGTGTCTACAAAAAGGAAGTTATACAGATTAATATCAATAGTTTTGTTTCTATATAATTCATCTAAGACATTGTGTACTTTTAAGACAAATTCTTGTACTCTATGTCTAGATATAGATTCATAATAGCTTGTATCTCTGAGCATCTCAAGCATGCTTCTGTTATATGTATCTCTATCTAGAATAACTATAGGTCCACCTTTGTCTGCCGGCCTTATAGATATGTTTCTGTCATTTCTCAAATTCTGGAGAGCATTAAACTGTCTCGATGTTAAATTTTGCTTATTACTAGTGCCATAATTATTTTCTTTCATATTAAATAGCTCCTTTTCAACAATTTTACTGAAGGTGTCAAGTATAGGGTGTACAAATGTGCTAGGTTTCCTAAAATGACCATCAGCCATTCCTCTTTCACTGTTCTTAAACAACATCTTCAGTTGTACACTTCTAACAAACAACTTAACATCAAGGATAGTTTCAGTGACATTACTGACCCTCTATTTAATAAATCCCTTTCAAACCTGTCAATAGGTCTATGGGACAGGTTCCAGACTAAGTCATTTTCTCCCACATTTTCTTTATAGTTGGTTCTCTCAAGTCTGTTCCTATAGCCTTCCTCTTCTGTCTTCCTCTGCTCATAGAGCGATTTCTCCCTCTGGCAGAGTTCTCGGCTATGGGGAAAGGGTTATATTTATCTGAGCCAGCATTAAAATTAGATAGGAAAGTAGTTTTACTACGTACTACTATATCATTGCTATTACCCTTAGCTCTATCTCTGCTGTCTGCAGAGGTGGAGCTAGTTGATGTTAAAGCGGAATGGTTCAATACATCTCTTACATTCAAATTGTTTAAATCAGAGTTAGTAACATTAGTTACATTTTCTGACACAGGCACAGGTACATTTTCTCCAAACGGAGTAATATTTAAATTGTCTTTGTTAGTGCCTAAGAGAGCATCATTCTGATTCATTTCTGCACTGGAAACATTATTAGTAATACAATCATTATTATGCACATTCACATTGTTACTATTAGGAAATGAAGTCCTTTCATGTCCACTTCTAACATTTCTCGGCCAAGTAAAGACTTGCCCATTTGCAAAATCATACAAATCTCTAGTTAATTTATGTTTCTTCTTCTCCAACAGTCTTTTTTCATATAGGCACACTGAATCCAACAGGCGGTCTAAAAGTGGATCAATTACTATAGGCTGGTATCGACTGTACAAATCATGTTGTTTATTCTCTATAAGTTCTTGTAATTTGACTTCTTCTGGTAAGAAGAACTCATTCAGTAATTTCATGTAGTTAAGACTTAGTTCAATGTTTAGCTGCTGCCAGCGAAAAAGAAGTTCAGGATAAGTGTTACCTGTGGTTGGCATTTTTAAAATCCTGAGTCCCCTTGGTATTATCTTCTTCTGGATGCAAACCTCAAAGTGAAAACGTTGCATTTGGAGTCGTTTTAATTTTAGGAGATCCGATTCCATAGTGGAAATAGTAGAATTAATGCTTTCATATTCCGTACTGCTAAGCGAGGCGCCATTGTTGGAAGCTACCAACTCAGCCTCCAACAGCGGGTTGACATCACCAGTTACACAGTTCAGTAGCCTGGAATGCACCATTTTCTTCGATGCAATATTAGCAGGATTATATGGTAGTTCAACGCTACTTTCCAAGCAATCTGCCATGGTCAATACGTGGTATTCTAAAAAGAAAGCAAATGTATAAATAGTAACGAAAAACACCACGATAAAGTAAAGGTGCCTGCACAATTCCAATAAAAAATGTCATAAATTGTAAATGTAAACAAGTACTGTGCAAGACTCACCCAGGCAGTTTATGAGTTCCAAGCATAAACTATGCTGCAAATGTCTGCTCAGACCAATATTCCAACAAAAGCAGTTTCCTTTCCAAAAAAAGCAAGGTTGCTTTTAAAACACAAGCATAAACTGTGCTACAAATGTCTATTCAGACCAATATTCCAATGACATCAGTTTCTTTTACAAGAAAACAAAGTGTGTGATAAAACTAAGCTGTTTTATTTTCATTTTATTGAAGTCACAGAATTCACTGCAGCCTATGTGAATGGCTTCATTTTCACAAACTGATTTTTTACTAGCAGAGTTAATTGTTTAATTGTTTGATTAATTATTTATGAGTGTGTATATAAAAGTGAAGTCTTTCTTAGTTTTATCATGGTCTGAAGAAGCTGTAAAGCGAAAGTGCTCACCTCCTTGTTATTAATAATAAAAAGCAGTCTTTTATATATCATTCTACAACTTTGTTTTCTTGTAAAAGAAACTGATGTCGTTGGAATATTGGTCTGAATAGACATTTGTAGCACAGTTTATGCTTGTGTTTTAAAAGCAACCTTGCTTTTTTGGAAAGGAAACTGCTTTTGTTGGAATATTGGTCTGAACAGACATTTGCAGCATAGTTTATGCTTGGAACTCATAAACTGCCTGGGTGAGTCTTGCACAGTACTTGTTTACATTTACAATTTATGACATTTTTATTGGAACTGTGCAGGCACCTTTGCTTTATCGTGGTGTTTTTCGTTACTATTTATATATAGAAATTCATGTATGCCTACTTTTCCTTTTCCAATATGTTGAATGGTTTTAATTGCAGGAATAAATTAAAATATAGTTATAAGTGATACTTAAATTACTTTAATAATCCATTTGTTCATTAAATTTGGCAACCTACCTAAAGTGTTAAAATGACAATAAAATGTGATTATGACATCTTGCTTACCAAATCCAAGATTAAAGCAGTAGTAGATGGTGAAGTTCCAAACTTTATTTACAAATGAGACTGACTTTCACCATAAGAAAACCTTTCTTTGGAATTCATGAAGTCTTACTATGATATGAATGCTTCATTTCCTAAGGTTTCTGCATCATTGCAAGCTTGGCTGATTCACAGAATGCTTTTCCATTACTGCTTTCTTTGGTGGTGGCCACAGCACAGACAGCAATCTCACTGGAGAAGTCATGCAAATGCAGCAGTTTAAGGTGAATGGCTAAATCAAGTAAGCCATGTGCTCTCCGCAGAAATGGCGGCAGCAGAGGATTAACTTGGTAGAGTGATAAGATGCAGCTACTAAAGCAAAAACTGAATGCTCACCACCAGGTCACTGAATCAAAAAACGTATTGTCAGAATTGACTGTGCTACTGCTCTCCCTATCAGTTCACCAGTCACTGTAGGAAAGGTAGCCCCAATCACGCACGCATGCAAAAAATGTATTGTCAGAACTGACTGTGCTACAGCTCTCCCTATCAGTTTACCAGTCACTGTAGGAAAGGTAACCCCAAGCACGCACGCACGCAAAAAACGTATTGTCAGAATTGACTGTGCTACTGCTCTCCCTATCAGTTCACCAGTCACTGTAGGAAAGGTAGCCCCAATCACGCATGCATGCAAAAAACGTATTGTCAGAATTGAGTGTGCTACTGCTCTCCCTATCAGTTCACCAGTCACTGTAGGAAAGGTAGCCCCAAGCATGCACGCGCGCGCGCACACACACACACACACACACACACACACATGCAAACACATACACGCGCACGCACACACACACACACACACACACACTCACACACACACACAGGTTCAGGCATGTAGGCAGCGAGACATTTCCCTGTGGTACATTTGGCTGGGGGCACATGTCTGAAGTGACATTCAGCTGCAGAGAAATATGGCTGTTGCAAATTCCCTTTGGGCAAAGAGAAGCACAAACTGCCACGCCCACAGCTTTAATAACCAACTGCATGTGGGCAGACAAAGCAGTAAGTTTTGTGACCCTTTTCAGCCCTGACCCAGGCCAATAGGCAGCAATTATAACAACAATAAAATATACAGCAGTAGAACAAATAGTAGGTTATTATACAAAAATATTTGACAAATAAGGCAATTATAGATATACATTAAGCAGCTTATAGTATGTATATTTGCATTCAGAGAGTTTGGTATGAAAAATGAGAATTGTAGAACAGACAATACAAAATAAAATTAATATTTTGGTTAAGGTAATTACACTGTGGTCACGTAAGAAGATATTTCAACTATATCAGCTTTGGATGAAAACTGAGTTTGTGGATTTACAATTATACAGCTGATGAACAGCAAAGAAGTCTGTCTGACAATAATAATAAAGGGTTGTGTGACACATTTAGCAAGCATCTTAGCCAGTATCTTGAAAAGAGTTGCATTTATTGTCATTTTGTAAATGTTGCTTAAGAGGTTTTTTTTGAATGTTTGAATGCTTTTAATGTTTTTTATATCTGCTGGTCCCATTTCTAGCTTCTTCACCTATTTCTAGTTTAAATCTTGGTCTGTTCAGCGTGACTGAATTATCTGGGATATTCTGAGAGTGTAGTTATGACCTCAGACCTGTAGTAATCTTATTAATGGAGGGCAGTAACCTTGTGTAAGAATTTTAAATATGAGGTTCCTTAGTAAGCATGTGTCTCTGCTTGTAATTGGCAACCTTTGAGCCTTTAAGTAGTGGTGGTTTGTTCCAGGCAGTAGTGTGTAACTGAATGTTTTACTTTCAGCTAGCATTCTTTATATATTCCTTGCAGAGTGTAAGGTGGGAATGGGAAAGGTATATGCAATTTTGGGAATTATTACATTTTTGACTATGGACATGAGTGATTCTGGTGTTGGTAGGTGTGAGAGTCTGTTGCAAACTTTTAGTTGTGACAATACCTTGTTATACATTTTATCAGTATGTGAAGTGACATTTGTTTGAGTGTAACTCCTAAGTATTTTTGTTCATATACTTCTCTATAAGTTACATGAATAGTGTACAATTATTTTACTTATTTTATTTTCAATAACAGCATTATTTATAGGGTGCCTGAATTCTTAGATGACCTGTAACAGTCAACACCCACAACTAACATTTGTTCTTTGACTCCCTTTGCCACTTCACTATGCTACAAATAATTTTGTTTTGCTGCTGTCAATATTTTTTCTGAGGCTGCATTCATGTGACATAATTTGAAGTAAATAAATTAAAAACAGCCTTATTACTGGTTATACTGTACTGGAAAAATCAAACTACGCTGCCTTCCGACTTCAAAGCCTTTTCTCTGGATACTAAACTTTTGACTTTTTTAATATAATTTACTTTGTATAAAACAGTGAAACAAGTTGAGCCATTTCATGTTTCAGAAGACTTGGAGCATGTCTCAGCATACAATGAGTAATGGAAAATCTGGGTAATGCTTGTGGTTTTGCAAAAAGCTTAGTTATGAACTTGCTGAGTGATTAGTGGTCATCTGAAGTTTCAAGCACAGGCTAAAATAAGAATACTTAAAAATAGAAGATCACACCAAGAAATGATCTATGTGCTTGCAAGAATCATTAAACTAGAATTTTCACTGTGTGATACCTTAAGCCTCCTGTAATGGAGGCCCATGGAATATATGCAATGGGGTGGGAGATTGGCATAATGGTTAAGGTGTTTACCTTATACATACAAGGTGCAGGGTTTGATTCTCACATGGGGTGATTGGCTAGGCTTAAAATGGCTCACAAGGGCAGTTAGTCTAGTACTAATGTATGAACCTATGAACACTTAAGCACATCAAGTGTTTCAACTACATGGTTTCTGGGGTCTATATCAGAAGACTGAACGGAAATAACAGCAAATGGCAAAACATCAAAAAAAACGGTCCTCGAACTTGCTGTTGTGGGGGGCTGTGCCCCCAACACCCCCTGCTAAATATATATGCCAATTCTGAGATCGCACTACAGTGAGGAAAGGGCAAATATTCCAATCCTCACTGTACCGTGATTACACAAACAGCACTTCGAGGTCCGGTCTTTTCGATGTTTTGCCATTCGCTGTTATTTCCATTCGGACTTCTGATATAGACACGGTTTCTGAATACCCATGACTTTTTTTTTTTACTTTTTGTCTTATGGTTACATTCAGGCCAATAAAGCCAAACTCCACTAGCTGTGGACATGCATATTTTTGCCGTTTTATCAACATTATCAGTACAGCATTAAGTAGATAGTCTGACTATACTTCAGAAACACAGGGTCATTAAACCCAGCTGGGTTTTTCTTGCAGTTTTTACTCCATGTCTGTGTGTGTGTTGACATGCATTTGGTGGGACGGTGGATGGCCGACCGGAAAATGTTCGACGGCAGTACGGCGACTTCGCATAATTGCGAATGCAACTATGTCGAACCGCAACCCCCCCCCCCTTTGACCCATGGTAGAGCTTGTTTAGGTGGTAGAGCGATCAGAAATGTTGAATTCTAAATTTTTTATGACATTCCAACCGTTTGCCACCTGGAGCTTTGACATATAGGTTCGGGGAAACCAGGTTTCAACTATCGGTCGCTCGATCATATGCATGTATTCCATATATCTCATATATTTTATACAGTGACAGAGTCAAAAGAGCGCAAGGCAAAGACAAAATTATTTTGATGGTGGTGGAAGTAGGTTGTAGACAGAGAAAGAGTGAGAAAGGAGAGAGTAGAACAACTATTAGTTTCAAAGGAGAGATTAGGAAATGCGCACAAAGACAGAAAGTGAGGCAAATTATTATGAAGTTGCTGATTATGGGTTTTAGACAGAGAATGACAATGAAAGATAACTTTGAATGGTTATTATGAATTTTATAAAGAGACTGAGAAAAAGAGTTAAAAAAAATCACTATTTTGAGGTTGGTGGTTGTGGCCCTGCTCCTACCACATGCACGTTTTACCGTATATTTCCTTCATGCCCTTCATTTTTTCACCAGCCTAAGAATATCAAAATACCATACAGAAAAGTGGCATTATGTTCTATGTTTTCAAAATCACAAAACATCATAATCTTATATCTGTGCAAAGCATTTCCATCAACCTTGTTATCATCTTCTTCCAGAAATTATCAAAGGCTGTGAAGCAGAAATGGAGGACATAGCGATATAAGCAACATTTTTATTTGTACCACACATATATGATTGCACCATGCTCTCTTCATGAGATGCTTTACCATCTTTATCTATGCGGGTGTGCTCTTTGATAACATCACCTGAGTAGAAATGCAAATAAAATGCTACAGAGCAGTGCATTCACTCCCTTTAACTACATGATGGCACTAACATTACTTAGTCCACCTTTATATGTGTCTCTCTTACACACACACACACACACACACACACACACACACACACACACACACACACACCAGTGGCATTGTAAATCACACCCCACCTGTGAGTGTTTCCTGTTTGAATGCTGTAGTAAGTACTTCACCGTGCTACTAAGTACATTCTGTATGTTTGTATTTTGTACACCATCTCAGTTTCCAACTGCTTTGCTAACATCTTCTTTCAGAAAATATTGAAAGAAAGGTGGAACATTGGCATATACATGACTTTGCTTTCTTTTTTCTCCCTTTAATAATTTGTATGTTATAATCACTCAGCAAGGTCATAACTGAACTGTTTGCAAAAGTACCGTCTCATCTGGGCAAACTGTATGCTTGGTATATAAGACATTTGTCAAACAATGCGCATTATTTATTCCTATGGAAAAATGGTACAGAATAAAATGGTAGGACATACAGCTCCCCATGCACATTTCATGTTAAATGAAGCCCTCCAGCATTTTTCACTACTTCATATTTATGCCATTTCACATTTTTTAATAAAATGCGTATTTCAATCCATATGTCATTTTAGCAAAACAGAAGTGAGTGTGGTGAGAGGATGCCATTTGCACTGATTTTTACTGGGCACTGGTAAAGCTGCATCTGATGTACTGGAGTGAAATGGCTAAGATGCAATGTAAGACACAGGCAGCATGATATAAATTCAAAAGAAAAGGAAGGAATATGATGGTAGCACAGCTCACTGTAAGGAGGTAAATGGGAGGAGTACAATTTAAGTGGAGTGGTAGGGGGGACAGCCAACTGTGTCAGCAGGAAGGGTGATGGTTCAAAGCTGGTTTAAGGAAATACTATTTTACAAAGAGACAGATGGCATCTTGAACATAGCACCTGATGTTGTGGTGTTATAGGTCACTGGAGTGATTAAGGGCTGATGGCATCCTGAACATAGCACTTCATTTAGTAGTGCTATAGGTCACTGGAGAGATTAAGGACTGATGGCATCCTGAACATAGTACCTCATGTAGTGGTGCTATAGGTCACTGGAGTGATTAAGGACTGATGGCATCCTGAACATAGCACCTGATGTTGTGGTGTTATAGGTCACTGGAGTGATTAAGGACTGATGGCATCCTGAACATAGCATCAGATGTTGTGGTGTTACAGATCACTGGAGTGATTAAGGACTTATGGCATCCTGAACTTAGCACCTGATGTAGTGGTGCTATAGGTCACTGGAGTGATTAAGGACTAATGGCATCCTGAACATAATACCTCATGTAGTGGTGCTATAGGTTACTGGAGTGATTAAGGACTGATGGCATCCTGAACATAATACCTCATGTAGTGGTGCTATAGGTCACTGGAGTGATTAAGGACTGATGGCATCCTGAACCTAGCACCTGATGTTGTGGTGCTATAGGTCACTGGAGTGATTAAGGACTGATGGCATCCTGAACATAGTACCTCATGTAGTGGTGCTATAGGTCACTGGAGTCATTAAGGACTGATGGCATTCTGAATATAGTACCTCATGCAGTGGTGCTATAGGTTACTGGAGTCATTAAGGACTGATGGCATCCTGAACATAGTACCTCATGCAGTGGTGCTATAGGTTACTGGAGTCATTAAGGACTGATGGCATCCTGAACATAGTACCTCATGTAGTGGTGCTATAGATCACTGGAGTCATTAAGGTATTCCTAAGAAGGAGGAAGGAATGAAGAAAAGGGAGGGGAGAGGTAAATGCACTAAAGTTAGTGCCGATTTCTACATGTGCTCAATCAACCAAAGGTCATTTTCATTCAGAAATGTCCCTGCTCAAAGTAGGACATGAATTCTGTACCATCCTTAGGGTATATGCCAGATAAAGAAGCAAACCCATCTGGACAATCTACAAATCCACATCCACCATGATGTTGGTCAGATCAAGCATCTCTCACTGGAATAATAAATCTGAAGCACATTACTGAAAACACACTTTAATGAAAATAAACTGTAATAAAAACAAGTTTAGAACTTTCATCTTACTTGTTTTCAAACTTCATCAGAGCTAATCTTATAGACATATGGACCAAGTTTCTAGAGCCAGTATAAATTAATTAAATAATTATATAATTGTTTCTTAAAGACATAGTACCAGATAAATAAATAAATAAATAAACAAATAAATAAATAAATAAATAAAAAAAAACAATAAGACAATGGGCAGAAAATGAACTTAAAATTTAAAATTTAACTTAAAAATTAAAAACACAGTTAAGATTCATAAATACTAAAAAGATTTAAATGTATTTGTTTATATTAGTATTTATATTTATAATCTAATCTAGTACTATGTGTTTAAGAAACAATTATATAATTGTTTAATTACGCTTGACCTGGCAAACACTGTGATGGAGGTGGATTTCCAAATTGTAGCGTTAGATTTGTTTTTTGTTTTTTTACCTGCACTCTAAGCTACTTGTTGTTTTTTAGTTACTATATGCCAGATAAAGTCAGAAGGGGAATGAAGGGTATATGGGTAAGGTATCGACCAATAGGATATTGATAACATATAGACTGCTACAGAGAATATACAGTTGTATAAGTAAGCTTATCATAAAAGATGTTTGACTAGATCACTCTTGCCATAGTCTAAGCTGTATGGGTTCTGTCCTGCACAGATTATGACCAGCACCCAGTTTTCAGAGCTTTAGGGCACCTTCCAAGTAGCCTAACCACCAATAAGGTGGAAGAGAGTTGCATAAAGTCAGTGGTTTGGGCACCAAACTATTCAGAGCTTTCTTGCCCCAGAAAAGGTGAGACTGTAAAAAAAAAAAAAAAAAAGGCAAAAAAAAAATGAAAATGTCCACACACTTGATAAAACATCACATGGTGGGGGGTGGGGGGTGGTAGGGAGGGAATGCCTACTGCATCAATAATCTATTTGAACAATTGCTGTTTTACTAAGTCTACTTGCACAACTGTACTATGTTTATCATTAGATCACTATTGCAATAGCCTAAGCTGTTTTGCTAGATTACTAGAGTTTAGGAAGACACAGAGAAGGAGGATACAGAATTCAGGAGCCCCTGGAGAATAGTTCTAAGAAAACCTGTATGGACCTGGAAAAGGAATTCAGTTTTTAATGTTGTGCAAAGTATGTACACGTGGCCAAGATGCTGCTGCTAGGATACTTGCAACCATTTCCAAAAACCCACAGAAGAAGCCAGTGCCCTGCTACAGTGGGCCCTGACCCAGCTGGGAAGTGACTTCTTAAGTTGAGAATAACAAAGAAATAGTAAGAGACAAACATTTTGAAAATTTCTGTTTTAACAATGATTGCCTTTTTTCTTACCTTCATAGGAAGTGCAGAGCTGGTTGTTCTTCCTGAAGGATTTTGCTCTATCCAAGTAGTATCGTAGCTGCCTCTTCACATCCGTACTATGCAAGGTCCTTCCCCCTCGTTATTAGTTTCTGGAAGGAATACAGGGAAATGAATAGCTTCACTCAAAGTAAACGCTGTAACAACTTTAGGCATAAATGAAGGCGCTGTTCTAAAAATACCCCACCATTTTTTAAAATACCTTTATTAAACTGTCACTTAAGACACACACAAACATATATTAACAGACAACAAACCATAGTAACATTTTTCCATTTACTTACATTATACATCACATATCTTTTCTTTCTGTGTAACTATCATCAGTCCAACATTACACAAATTGGCAAATTTCTTCCATCCCTTAAAACTCATTTCTCCTCCTGAACATTATTCTGCAGGTATTGTTCCCACAATTTCCCATTTCTTTCTGTGTAATTTGTTCCTACCCCTGTATAAAGATTCCACTTCTAGTTCATTTATCATTGTTACAATATTCACTACTTCAAGTACATAAAGACAGCTGGTTTAGACTTAGCCTTACATTTTGTAGGAATTGCTTTTTTGGCAACCAACATAATTAAACTTAGGCAATTCAGATCCTGTGCCCTGACTCAAAATAACCACTTTCTTAATCACAGCCATTTGCTCACCCAATATTTCTGACAGAATAAGGATTTTTTTTTAAATCTGTCAACTCATTACACACCCACAACATACGTTCCCAGATATTTCTTTCTTCCTCATCACACCTTCAACATTTGCTATCTACCTGAGGAAAAATTCTTAGAAGTCTGACTGGGGTATAAAGATGCAAACAGACAATTCCAAGTCAAGTTCCTAAACCTTCTGAACTTTGTTGCATAATTGTGAGCTATACATATGTCCTCCTATTGTTCTCCTGTAAATTGCTTTTCTAATCTCTTCTTTCCAGTTTTTTTTCTTACCTCCAATGAATAATTTTTTCTAGGTTCATAGGTTCATAAGATGATAGTAGGTTATTGGCCGGTAGGCCCTTATAAGCCTAGCCAAGAATTATGCCCACGTTCCCTCAAAATCAGCCCCTGTTTCCTCTGTCCAGCAGGGACACAGGTGGGATCCCAGGGGTGTGTTTTCTGTTTCCTTCTAGTCATTCTGATTCCTCTTAAAGAGGGCTAGACATGGAAAGTGAGTCTATTCCACAGATGGGGGAGTCTTTGGGACACAAATCTATCCCATCAACAAGTTCTACTAATGTTACAGACCAGGATAAGGCCTTGCATGTGGGTTGCACAAGTGGAATTTGACATACGGATATGCAGCAACTTCATCAAGGCTGGGTCTGAGATGGCCTTGTATGCCATACACAGGTCACCTCTGAGCAGTCTGTACGAGACTGAGTAGAGAGAGGTAGGTTTTAGCCTATCTGTACAGGACAGGTGTTTGTGACCCTGGATTTTCCTGGTCAGAAACCTCTGCTGTCTCTTCAACTGCTGCATGTGCTTGCCAAGTTACATGCCAAAGGGGATTTTGTACTCGATAATGGGTCTGATATGAGAGGAGTACAGGGATGTTATGACCTCCTTGTTCCTGGATGAAATACCCTTACTTATGAGGTGGACCATGTAGAAAGCCTTTCATACAACGCAGGCAACGTGGTGGTCAAAAGTTAGGTTGTGATCAACCTGGCTGCTCAAGTCCCTCACGACTAATTGCGTGCTTAGTAAGTTATTAATAGGATAATTAGTGGGGATGCCATTTTCCCCAAAGGGGATAATGATGCATTTCTTGGCATTCAGTTTGAGACCATGCTTCTGGCACCAGTCATTAGTTTGAATAAGGCCCTCTTGGAGAATGTTCACATCACTAGGGGGAATTTAAGACAGCACCCAGCTTGCAGTCATTTGCAAACTTGGTTAGCCACAGACCACTGGTTTTGGCTTGCACCTCAGAAAAGTATATACCAAACAGTAGAGTCCCCAAGACTAATCCTTGGGGTACACCGCTTGTTAAGGGTGTACTGCTAGAGGTGGCTTCCCCTATTTTGACTGTGTGGGTTCTATCAATGGGCCAGTTAAGTACACATCTGGTAACATATGGGTTGATGCCTAAATGGGAGAGTTTATCTATTATGTCCAAGTTAGAAACAGTATCAAAGGCTTTGGCTAGGTCAAGGTATGTGGTGTGCACTGTCTTCCCCTCATCCATGGCTTTGGTGACTGGTTCAAAGAAGTGGACCAAGTTTAACATGCATGATCTCCCTTTGACAAAACCAGATTGTGTGGGGTCAAGCGTTTGGAGGTTGCCAATGTCCTTGTTTATAAGGTCCATGATAATGCATTCCATGGCCTTGCAAATCAGGGTAATTAGGCTGATGGGCCTATAACTGCTTGGGTCAGTGAATGTTCCACCTTTGTGTAGAGGGATGACAGTGGCTGTCCTCCATTCAACTGGGACGAAGCCGGTGCTCAGGCTTTAGTTGAATAGGATGCTTAATGGAGCTGAGAGCTCATGCCTGAGTTCATGTAGGATACAGCCAGGGATGTTACCAGGTCCCATGGAGGCTGTATTTGTTTGCCTTTGAAAGGGCATTAAAGACCTGCTCCCTGGGGATGAGGGGAGGGGGTCAGGTGCTGGGGATGTCCTGGTTTACTGATTGGGGGGGGTGAAGTTTTCACTGAACTTGTTTGCCAGCAGGTTGGCTATATCTATGCCGTTTGTGTATGTGGTGTTATTGACCACCAGTTCGGAGCAGATTTGGGCATTACCTTTGAGATTGCGGACATATGTGAAGAAGGCCTTGTGATTGTCCTTAGTGGATGTGGCCAATCTGGACTCAAATTGAGCCTTAAAGGATTTCACCAGTGACCTTATTTGCTTGTTCATACAAAGGAGAGACTGTTGCCAATTTGGTACTTGCTCCTTCTTGGCCCTGGACAGCAATTGTTTCCTTTTATTATAGAGTTTGTTTATTGCTGTTGCCCACCAGACAGGTTTACTCTTCCTCGAGAAAGATGATTTGGTCCTGTCAGGTATTGCTGAGTCCACACAGCTATGTAGGTGCTCATATAGTTTTTTGGTGTAGGCTTGGATATTAGTGCTAGTTCCAACTGAAGGGACGGTGGCTGTGAAGCTGCCTATACCTGCTCTGAGGACACTGCAGTCAGCTTTGGAAAAGTTTTGTTTGCCCTGATGGGGAGGTGGGTCAGGGGAGATGGTGACTTCAAAAGTTATCGCTTTATGGTTGGATCTTACCAAGGAGGATAACACTGTAGGGGTGCTACAGTGGCTACTCATATTGGTTAGGACCAGGTCCAGGATATTTTCACCTCTTGTAGGGGTGTTGACTAGCTGATCCAATGCATTGTTATGCATACAGTTATGCAACATTTTATATATTTTATGAATTATCCATTTTTTAACAGCAGCCTCTGTTTGAGTTTGAACTAAAACTCTAACAGAGCAGGTCATTCACTTAAGATTTTCCTGTCTCTTTCTCTTTGCCTATACGTTGATATCGGTCTCTGGTAGGGAAGGCAGTCTCTAACCTGCAATCCAAATATATTCTTGCACTGATCCCATTTTGTTACCTTTCCCTCTCTAGTTATTTCCTCCTAGTTCCTTGGTTCCTTTGCCAGTTTTCTCCAGTAAATTCCAGCCTCCCCTTGCCTACTGTCTGTATCCCTAAATGCAGTCATCCCTAATGGCAAACTCTTTCTCCATTCTTGTGTCAGCTTAGTTCTTAGAATACTTTCTGCTACTTTATGAATATAATATTTTGTATGGTTGTTGTTATTATTATTCTCCTTAAGGATCTGCATCTAAACATCTCACTCTTTCTTTATTTCATGAACTTCACCCTGCTTCTTCATCCTCCCTTTCCATTTTTGAATCATTCTACTTGTGTTATGTATATGAGCCTTAATGGTGTAGCTCTAAAATATCCCTTCAAATCACGTAATCCTAAACCACGTTGTTCTTTTGGGAGGATCAACTTATCCCACTTTACCAGTGCTCTCTCCCCCTCTCCTAGATAAATTCCTTTAACTCTTTATTAATGTCCCCAACTTCTCCTCTGGTTGACAAAAGTATGCCTGACCTGGATATAAAGCTAAAATACTTTTACTGCTTGTATCGTACTATCCATGTCCATAAACAAGAGCTTCCAGTTTCTCAGTTTTTGTATTTTTTATTTAGTCTCTTGCCACATACCCTTAGCTGCCATAATAGAAGCCTTTTAATCCATACTCCTAAATATTTCATGTTAGCATGCCCTCATAAATATAGGTATTGTTGAACCAATTTGTGTCTGGGACATAATTTACAGCTATAGTCTTTGCTTTATCTTCATTAATTTTTTTATCCGGAAAACACTTGACACTGTCTCAAAATGTCCGACAACACTGAGATGTCCTTTTTTTATTTATCAGGTACAAAATAATATAACCTGTAAATAAAGCTAACGTTTCTTGATTACACTACCTATTTTACCCTTGCATGTGTGAGCCCCTTATTTTCTTTGTCAGTGGCTCTAAATATAAAGCAAATAACAAGCAGGAAAGAAGACACTCCTGCTTAGTTCCTCTTTTCAAACACAACACATCAGAGAGGAACCCTCCCTCTATAATTCTTGCCTCAGGTCTTTCACTATCCTCAATTAAATTTAACCCTATTATTGCACCAGGGAATGCAAATGTTACCACCGCCCTACTTATAAAATCCTAACTTACTTTATCAAATGCTTTGTCTGCATCAAGACCCACTAACAACAGAGGTATTTTCTTACATTTTGCTTCCCTCTGGATCAGCATTGTTCTGTTAATGTTGTCAAACGTTTGCCTTCCATTCATCTAACTTAACTGATGCATATATATCAATTTTGGCAATACCTTTGCCATTCTTTTAGCAAGTATAGACATAAACACTTTATAATCGTGGTTTAAAATTGAAATGGGTCTATATAAAGCCAGGTCTGATGGGTCTTTACTGTCTTTAGGTAATATAGCCAGCACAGCTTTCTTGCAAACCACCCTCTTCTTCTTCCCTTTGAGCTATGGCACTCATCCAACGGTTATAAATACTGGAACATGAGAATAAAAGGACATAGAATAGTTGTGTAAAATCTAACCATAACCATAAATGTCCTCCTCTTCCATGTTGCAGTATTCTATCCCACCCTCCTACCACCCCCACCCCCCCAGGAAAAGAGAACAGCTTTGCTGGATGATGCAGGACCTGTGCAGCTATCCTGGGACTGGGGTCTGACTGGGTCATTTAGTTCTGAGGAAGGTATATACAGACATCACTTTTATGGCCCGTGTACCCTATGGCCAACATCAGATGTCCCATGTACCTTGCAGTGACTAAAGCTTTTGTATACTGGCTGGACGTTAAGGTTGCTGGGTGGAGGCTAACCCAAAGGTTATGAATACTGCAACATGAGAATAGAAGGATATTCCTTTATTTTCTCTTTACGGTCTGCATTTATGCCTCTTCTTGTTCCGTGATATTCCCCTTATTCTGCAATATTTTAAGCACTGTCAAGCCCTCTAAATAATTCCTATTTCTTCTTAGCCATATCTCTTTCTCTTCTATTTCTACCATATCTTTAGACTTCATTTTCATTTTATTCCACTCAATAGCTGTAACTTCTGAAAATATTTCCATCTCCCCTACTAACTCTTGAATAATTTCCACTACCAATTTCTTAAATTCCACTTTTTATAACAGGCAGGTGGGACAGAACCAGTGTCTCATTTATACTTCGCTACCCTGCATTTTTATCTTCGTTGTTATTCGTATATGTAAGTCTATACTTACAGTCATTCTGTCTTCACATCTTGGGACTCAGTAAAGCAGGTTCTGAGACTTCAAACAGACAATAAACCCTCCAAACTTTATGCCACAGCCAAAAACAAAGTTTGCTGTAAACATCAGAACTACTCAATTTTTATTGTACAGAACCTCCCAGCATCTTCTGTTCCATATAAATAACAGCTGCTAACTACTCTGTTTGGGCTGTCTTCCTCATGCCTTTGCAACCTCATCTAATAACTGTTCAGTATAATATGCATTGCAATATATAACTGAGAGACCTGCGAGTGTTCATTATAGCAGTGTTACTGTCTCATGACTTAGCACACTCACCTTTTGTTCAAGAAGTTCTGAAGGATGTGGGTTCTATTCCCACCCATGTAACTGCAGTAATTTTCCATTACTGACATTGCAGTACAGCATTAGGGGGTGCTGTACTCCTGAGTGTGCCATTCTTTGGATGAGATATTAAACAGAGATTTCAGGTGGTTGTAAAAGATCCCACGGCACCTAACAAAAGTAGTAGGGGAAATTTTTATTAAAAGCAATTATAAATGTATGAAAAGGAATATATACACAGAAAAGTGGCAAGCATATTAACAGCACATACTACACACTGCTATACGAGTTCCCCACCTACCTTTTATGACATAACCATTTCATTGAGCCAAAATATGCTGTACGTCCTATAGCTGATAATATAATAATGCAGCACAACTGTTTTTTCAAGGTATCCATACAGCAAAAATGAATATTCCTCCCACAAAGTCTAATGTTGTGAATTTCTTCATACAACCCATATGAAATAATCTGAAGAATAATAGTTTGGAAGGGAGCAAGGGTAAGGAAAATGTCTTTGAACGCATTTTTCAAAAGACCTGTAGTCTACTATAATCCAAGAAATCATGTGGAAACATTTCTTCAATATTTCAAATGTTGCATAATCATTCACACAGCTAGCTGCATCTCATTTGTCCTTTAACAGTTAATTTTTGCAATAATAATGTATATAATAAGTTCAGAGTCTTCCTACCTCTGCTTTGCCTGTCAGTATCAGCAGTTCTAATAGCAAAACCTTTGTCAACCAACGTTTTAATATGAAATTATTGAGACAATATTTTCATACCATCGTTTCCGCAAATGAATCTTATTCTGATAAACATTCAAATGCCAGTCCAAAAAATAAACATATTTTCCCACAAAAGAAGCTTGCTTATTTTTATTATATTTGTTTTATTATTTTTGCTATTTTTTTTCTTTCAAATTTTTTTTTATTTTGTAGTTTGTAATTTATTTGTATTTTATTCATGTCTTGGAGCGTATCTCCCCGGGCCTCTACTGAAAATGGACATGTATCCAGTTAGACTAGCCCGGTCAACAAATGCAAAATAAATAAAAATGTAAAATAAAATAAATAAATAAAATACCTGCCCATCTATAGTTTATCTTAAAAACAGTAAAGATCTAAAGATGTCAAGAAAAAGCAAAAGTATTTTTAAATACCTACTCTCCCATTAACATTATCAAAACATAAAGTACCCCTTTTAATAGGGTTCAATTTAGAGCTCCAGATAAGCACAAAAAATAATTGTAATAATGAAGTTTCAAGTTTTTTTAGGCAACAGAAATACTCCATCCAACTAACTTAATTTTCCTAAGACAAATGCATGAATATGATAACTTTTTGATTATGGCAAAGGAAAAGCAGGCAACATATTTTTAATATGCTGTAGAGAAGACAGCACATTCGACCACATGGTTTCTTATCACCAAATGTCATAGCTATTAAAATGATTGTTACTACTTGAAAAGGAGTATTATACAGAGTAGTAGACAGTCCTATAAGCTTTCATATTCATATACCTATTCTATGTTCATCTTAGATAAAATAATTATTTTTTTTTCTAATGTCTGAACAGCTTTCCTCATACAAGCCACATCTTTAACCACCATAATAATGTCATCAGAGTATGTCATAAACAAAGGAACTGGAATTATTCTGTCTAACATACTTAATATTTCTGCTAATATTTAACCACCATAATACTGTCATCAGAGTATGTCATAAACAAAGGAACTGGAATTATTCAGTCTAACATGCTTAAGCTTTCTGCTAATATTTAACCACCATAATACTGTCATCAGAGTATGTCATAAACAAAGGAACTGGAATTATTCAGTCTAACATGCTTAAGCTTTCTGCTAATATTTAACCACCATAATACTGTCATCAGAGTATGTCATAAACAAAGGAACTGGAATTATTCAGTCTAACATACTTAATATTTCTGCTAATATTTAACCACCATAATACAGTCATCAGAGTATGTCATAAACAAAGGAACTGGAATTACTCAGTCTAACATGCTTAAGCTTTCTGCTAATATTTAACCACCATAATACTGTCATCAGAGTATGTCATAAACAAAGGAACTGGAATTCAGTCTAACATACTTAAGCTTTCTGCTAATATTTAATCACCATAATACTGTCATCAGAGTATGTCATAAACAAAGGAACTGGAATTACTCAGTCTAACATACTTAAGCTTTCTGCTAATATTTAACCACCATAATACTGTCATCAGAGTATGTCATAAACAAAGGAACTGGAATTATTCAGTCTAACATGCTTAAGCTTTCTGCTAATATTTAACCACCATAATACTGTCATCAGAGTATGTCATAAACAAAGGAACTGGAATTATTCAGTCTAACATACTTAAGCTTTCTGCTAATATTTAACCACCATAATACTGTCATCAGAGTATGTCATAAACAAAGGAACTGGAATTATTCAGTCTAACATGCTTAAGCTTTCTGCTAATATTTAACCACCATAATACTGTCATCAGAGTATGTCATAAACAAAGGAACTGGAATTATTCAGTCTAACATACTTAAGCTTTCTGCTAATATTTAACCACCATAATACTGTCATCAGAGTATGTCATAAACAAAGGAACTGGAATTATTCAGTCTAACATACTTAATATTTCTGCTAATATTTAACCACCATAATACTGTCATCAGTGTATGTCACAAACAAAGGAACTGGAATTATTCAGTCTAACATACTTAAGCTTTCTGCTAATATTTAACCACCATAATACTGTCATCAGAGTATGTCATAAACAAAGGAACTGGAATTATTCAGTCTAACATACTTAAGCTTTCTGCTAATATTTAACCACCATAATACTATCATCAGAGTATGTCATAAACAAAGGAATTGGAATTATTCAGTCTAACATACATAAGTTTTTGATAATAGAGTCTGACAGAAATAATAGCATTACTAGCCAAAGCAAACAAGATTTTTGCTCAAAGCCTATCCCTGTTTCACTCCTCTGTAGCTCTTAAAATTATTATTGAGCTGCTCACTAATTACAATCTTAATACAAAGTATTTGCACACACAGACATGCTCACACTCACATACATATCTGTGTGTGTGTATCTATACACACACACACACACACACACACACACACACACACACACACACACACACACACACACACACACACATGTAACATGATTGCCAAAAGCATCAGATGAGAGCCATAATTATTGAAAATATCCTATGACTAGTATTGTTATGTCCTTTGGCAATATCACAAGACGGAATTTTACTACCTGCTTTTCCTCTTGGAATACAACTGACTATATCCTTATGATATGCACAACCAATCCTAATTAGCAATATTTTCTTAAAAATTTTATAATCAGTATTAGTGTCAATGGTCTCTGGTTACTATCATCATGTTTATCATGGCTTTTATATTTAAACTGTAGCACCCCTGGCAAACACTTTTATCTGCAACATCCACAGTTAGCCATTCATTTAACACTTTAGAAATATTAGCACTCTGTTTAATATCAAAAGACGAACGATGCTTATACCTTATTCTACTTAAACCTGGAGAAATATTCTTATGTAAAAGAAATACAAAGTCTAACTCTCATTAATAGGTTTTACATATTTTCTGCTGTCATGATACTAAACCTTTTAGCATTCCTTGAAATAAACTTCTGCAGAGGGCTGACAGAACATAGATTATGAACATACTCTTCAAGAATCTCTACAATCTTCCACTGAGAATATAGTAATGCATGGTCAGAATTTCTAATATGGTGCCATTCTTTATATTTACCCATTCTTTCTAAAAAAAAGAAGAGATACCTAATCTTTATACCATGCAGCAGATATTTATGTATTAATAATCAAGACTTTTTTTTGACTTCTGACATGTCATTATTGTTGCTTCTCCATGACTTCTGTAGAGGCTTTATTTCTCTTAATGCCAATTCTTAACATCTAACTAATGCAACATGTTCAGACTGTCTAGAATCTCAAAAATATATTTTTTCCCAAGAAAAGATATTTATTTTTATGCTTAAATTTATAGTGAATCTACCATAGGATCATACTAAGCTAACTACCCTTGCGAGCCATTGTAAGCCTAGCCAATTATCCCTTGTGGAACTCAAACCCTGCACCTTGTGTTTGTAAGGAAAACACCTTAACCATTAGGCCATCCTCCCAACTTTCCGAAGTTGTGTAAAGAAGGCCTCATAAACAACTGATGTTGCCAAGAAGCATCCATTTTGGAAGTGTAATATTTAGTATTCATAACATTACCATTAACTTTTAACACCCTTTCCCATGAGGTTATAGTCTTGATTAAACTAAATTCTCAACCAAATGGGCAGAAAAACATGCCAGGAAAGATTCACTACACTACCTTCTTCCTTCAAATTTTCAGAAAGAAGAAAGTACAGTTGTGTACACTTACCATAAATGTAGATGTTCGAGTGTATTCACAGTTGCAGTCATTACATTTGGGTAATCTGCTGGCAGGTTGCCCTCAGTCGGCCTGAATTCCAAAGTCTTGGGTCCCAAGGCCAGTTGCTGTCTTCTCTTCCATGACATCAGGTCATCAGGGGTATAAAACATGCAGCCTACGCCATTTTCTTTAGTTTTTCTTGCCCCCGATGTCAGGTGCCCCCAAAAAGGTAGCAATATTATATATATATATATATATATATATATATATATATATATATATATATATAAATGCATGCATCAATATGAACTTTACCTTCATCTACAAGCAAATACACCACATAGGTTGCAGAAGATAGTGAAGGAAAGATAAACTTCAGAATGACAGGGGGATGGCGGGAGGGTAATCTGGACTGCAACAGAGAATACACTCGAACATCTACATTTATGGTAAGTGTACACAACTGTACTATGTTCTTCGTGTTTCATTGTTGCAGTCATTACATTTGGGTAGAATCCCAAAGCTATGGTTGGGAGGCTGGAGCTAAACAGTATTAGGTGCGGCTATAAGGCATTGCAGCACTGCAGTGGCAAAGCCTGCCCTGGACTTAGAGTAGAGAGGCAAAGGGTAATGCTTTGTAAAGGTGTGAACAGAACTCCAAGTAGCAGCCTCTAGAAAGTTTTTGGTTGGTACTCCTCTGAGAAAGGCTGCTGAAGTAGCTGCAGCTCTGGTGGAATGAGACCTAATGCCCTTGGGCACAGGTTTACCATGGTGTCAGTAGCAGAAATGGATGCAGTGGGTTATCCACTTTGAAATTGTCTTCTTTGAAACAGCCTTTCCTTCTGATCCTGCAGCATATAACACTAGTAATTGCTCAGTTTTTCTTGAGCTTTAGTCCTGCTCAAGTAGAATCTTAGCTGTTTGTGAACGTCCAAGGAATGCAGAATTTTCTCCCCTTTGTTCTGCGGATTTGGATAAAAAGTTGGCAGATGAATTGTTTGGTTAAGAGCCACACTGGAAACCACCTTAGGCATAAAAGTAGGATTTGTCCTCAGAGATACCCTGTCCGGGTAAAATATGATAAAAGGCTCTACAGCCATGAGGGCCTGTAACTCTGAAACTCTTCTTGCTGAAGTAATTGCTAGTAGCAGAGCTGTCTTCCATGATAAGAACTTTGTATAAGCGGTAGCAGCTGGCTCAAGTGGAGGCAGGGTGAGTTTTTCCAACACATAATTGAGGTACCATGCAGGTAATGGAGATCTTCTAGGGGGGCTTCAATTTTTGGCTCCTCTAAGATACTGCTTTAGTAAAGGATGAGAAAAGATTGGTGGCTCTGTGCTGTAATGAGCCGAAATGGCAGAGGCATGGATTTTGATTGATGAGAAAGCTAGAACTTTGTCAAGCATCTCAGTTAAGTATCGTAATATCTGAGGAATATTTGGTTCTGCTGTATCAGTTCCTTGTGCTTGATTCCAAGCACAGAATCTCTTCAATTTGTCAGCATAAGATTTTCTAGTACTAGGCCTTCTGGCTTCCAAAATGACATCAATCACAGCTTTACTGAGAGGTGTTGTTTGTATGACTACATGATTAGCCGTGCTGCCAGGTTCAGGGTCTGTAGTTGATTGTGCAGGATCTGATTGTTTTGCTGAGACAGTAGTTGTGGTGTTTGAGGCAAGGTCCAAGCTGGGTATTGAGACAAGTTCCTTAGGATTGGGTACCAGTATTGGTGGGGCCAGTCCGGGGCAATTAATATCATCTTTGGCTTCTCTTGTCTGACTTTTAGGAGGACCTTGGGTAGAAGAGGCAGAGGAGGAAAGGCGTAAACTGACAGGTTTTTCCAACTGAAGGATAGGGCGTCCACTTTCCATGCTTGTCTGTGATAAGCCCATGTGCAGAATCTTTTCAGTTGATAATTTTGAGGAGAGGCAAATAGATCTATGTCTGGGCTCCCCCATTTCTCTGTTATCATGCTGAAGGCTTTTGGATTTAGTTTCCACTCGTGAGGATCCATAAGGTTTCTGCTTAAATCGTCTGCCAGAGTGTTTTGTTTTCCTGGCAGGAATTGAGCTTGAAGATGTATTTGGCAGGTCAAAGCTGTGTCCCACAGTGCCATGGCTAATATGCAAAGGGGGTATGAGTGTGTGCCCCCTTGCTTGTTTATATGCCACATGACTGTGGTGTTGTCCGTCTTTATCAGTAATTGTCCTGGATGAAGTAAGTAATTGAAGGCTGTTAGGACATTTTGAACAGCTAGCATCTCTTTCTGGTTGATATGTAGGTGCATTTGTTTTGGTGGCCATATGCCCTGAATGCATCTTCCTGCCATGTGGGTCCCCCAGGCATAATCTGATGCGTCTGTTGTTAAGGTTTGGCTGGCAGGGGGTAGAGTGAAGGGCCGTCCCATGTTTTGGTGACAGGCCTTTGCCCACCATAGAAACTCCTGTTGCAGGCAGGGAATGAGAGGAATCATTGTATGCTTTCCAACTTGTTCAGCTGCATGCAATAATTCATGCAATTCTTTATTTTCTGCACATTCTGAAATCAACATCATTTTCTGTTTCAGCAATCCCATAACATGTTGTTGGTACTTAAGCATGTGAAATTGATAGTTTAAGGCCCTTACTGCCAAGGTTGCAGATGTATAAACCTTTTTTGCCCATCTGTCTAGTGCCCTTGAATCTCTGTCAGAGAGGGTAGGGTTTTTTGCTGTTGAGGCCTTAACTCCCTTTGGACCCTGTGAAATAGTTTCAGGGTGAGCAGCAGGGTTTCTAAATAAAAATTTATGAGAGTCAAGGACCCTGCAATATCTGTCAGACTTACTGGGAACCAGGGGTCAAGTTTGACTCCGAAAACACATCATCCACAATGTCTAAAACAGGGGGAATGGCTAAAGGCTTGTGCTGAGGGAGAAGAAGGAAATCCCTGAGCCTCTTTTTTGATTCTGAGAAGTCTTCACTCTCCCAGTGAATATGCTCCCTCAAAGTATACAAGGTTTCTCCAAATGAATAATCCTCTGGAGGAGATGCAGATGGAATAGACTCCTCAGCATCAGAATCATCATAGGGAGGTATAGATAATTCCTGATCAGAAGAGGAGTCAGAAGAAATAGAAACCTGATCTGAAGATTCATAGTCAGTGTCTTGCCTAGGCCTCTTATCTGGAGGGGGATGGGTAACCCTGATCAAGGTACTTAGGTCTTCAGCCATTTTGATCATCTGTTTTTTTAGGCATAGAGGCCTGTGCACGTGGCTCAGGCGTCGGTTTTTTAGTTTTAGAAGTTGTCTTTGCCTTTGGTTTTGCAGCTGTCGTCGGTTTGATTTATAAATGTTGAGGTCTGAATACACCCTCAGAAGCTGGTGCCTGCTCAGTGGCTCCGGACCCATCTGAGGGAGATACATCCGTCGGTCCAATACCTTGAGTATCTTGCAGCATGCCGGACTCCACATGTGTGATGGTAGAGGCCTATGACTCGAAGGTAGCGGGTATCAGGGGCTGCGAAAACACCTCGCTGAGTACTGGCAAACCGGCGACTGGCTTAGGAGGAGCTTCGTCATCGGTTTTGGATCTCGACTGCCTTTCTCTGTCCTTTTCTTTGAGTTTTTTATGTACTCCGGTATTCGGATTGCTATCCAATGACATTTCTGGGTAGTTAAATCTGTTTCCAAAATACTCAGATGCAAAAATATACCCACACTTAATAGTGCGTTGGTTAAATCTAGCACAAAACTGACAGCCAGGCACGTTGTGATCAGGGTCTAAGCAAGGAATACAGTATAAATGGAAAACCTTATGAGGTATTTGCTTCCCACAAGTAATACAATTATTAACTTTTTCTGACATCGGCAAAAAGCAAGAAAAAAGTTTCCCCAATGGGGTGCTTAGCTTTAGTGAAGACTTCGGTTCTGAAACTCAAACTCGAATATTTCAGTAGTCGGCCGACCGGCACTTGCGAAATGCTTCTGCTTTGGGCACTGCGTGGCAAGAAAGACTAAAGAAAATGGCATCAGCTGCATGTTTTATACCCCTGACGACCTGACATCATGGAGGAGAAGATAGCAACCGATGCAGGACCCAAGACTTTGGAATTCAGGCCGACTGACAGCAACCTGCCAGCAGATTACCCAAATGTAATGACTGCAACAGTGAAACATGAAGAACATCATAATAAATAACTATAAGGTCTGCTCTTTCCTAAGAATAATCTGTCATACTACATGTTTCCTACAAGCATACATAACATATCCTTTTTCCCCCTGACGTTTTACAGTTAAAATGTCCAGTAATAATCATGTTCGTATTGACTCCTACATTTGGCATACACTGCTCAAAATGGCAACTCCTATCTTTGATATTAGCATATGTATAAAGCAATATCAACTTATAAATCTGTAGTCTCTGCTTCCCTGCACCACCTTAGTAATGGGTGGTAATATTAACCCTACACCTTACCTTCATAAAAACCTTCATATAACACTGCCTCTAAACAAGGCAGACTTGGACACACAAATGCAACACTATATCTATCCCCTGACCTATCCTCGATCCTAAGTCTAAAATCCATAGACTTGCACACAAACATACAACACCATCCCTGACTCTAATCCTAACTCACATAGACATGCACAGACACTTTCACCACTCCAACACCACTTACTTGTCTCAACATTAAACGCCATCAACATTTCTATCACTCAGCTATCTGTACTGTTGGTATTAAACCACATTCCCTGCAACTGTTGAAGAAATTGCATTCGACAAAACACAGGGGACATACATATAAAGAGAGAGAGAGAGATGCGCGCATGCACACACACACACACACACACACACACACACACACACACACACACACACACTTTTGAGTTATCCTAGAACCGGACAGTATTTCTCCCACAGATGTCTGATTAGTACAAGTCAGACTATATAAACTCCCTGAGAACATATATGACCTTAACTCTAAAAGACATCGAATTTGTTACTTGTCTCCGTTATCCAGTAACTAGTCTGTACATGTGATATTAATTTACCTCCCTGCATATTTCAGGTCTCCCTTTATATTTCTTGCCTATATAACCATCTTTTCATTGAACTCTCTTTACCCATCTCATTTCATATCTTCCCACTTCATGCACACCCTCTTATCTATTCTCCAAGGCCTTCTTTGCATGTGGCTACTTGTCTCTTCACTCTCATATCCCTACCTCCTGCCATATCAGGAGACTTTATAATAAGTCCTTATGTAGTAACACACCTTTCCCCCTACATCTCTCATTCCTAGCTTTGTATAATCATACTTATGACTTTTCTTTGCTTGCTATTTCCATAGGTTCTACCAAGCATTAAACAAGGTGGCCTTTTTATAGTAATTTATTTTATTCTGTTAACTTGGGCAGTGGATGCTCATGATAAAAGCGCAAGTGTAAACTTTATACAAGCACAAAAAATATAGTAATCATTACATATATAGCAACAAAACTTCCAATTCATGGATACAAAAGTGACACAAAGTTTAGGAATGAACATTTAGATATATAGTCTGAAATACAGATATTAAGCAATGTAGGGACAAATGTTTTAAGCATATATAAAGAACAAGGGTGCAAATCAGTAGTGGATATCACCTGTGGCATCCATACCAATGTACAGGCACAATATATGCAAATAACTGCTACAGTAATATTTCATAATGGGGAATGTAGAAGAGGTTTTGCTTGCAACAGGTCTCACACAGTCACAGAGGAGGAACGCTGCAAACAACAGTACAATGCAGTACCAACGAAGACTTGGGCAAGGAGAAATACAGTTATGACAGCGCAAAATATAAGTAAAGCAGAGGGTGGAGCGCTTCAAGCACAGAGGAGGAACACTGCAAACCACAGTACAAAGGAGTACCAACAAAGACTTGGGCAAGGAGAAATACAGTTATGACAGCACAAAATATAAGTAAAGCAGAGGGTGGAGCGCTTCAAGCAAAAGGGTGTAACTTTAAGTTCACACACATGTACAATGTACAGTATCTGGGCTTCCAGGAATTGTTTGCCAGGCTGTAAAACTGGAAGGGACACAGCAACTCTGATGGTGAGGTGGTGGGCAGTTCCATGGTTTGACCACTTTGTGAAGAAGGTAGCATCTTGATAATGGTTTTTAGATTTTTTGATCTAGAGTGTCACAGAGTTAGATGACCTCAGAGCTGTGGAACAGGTACTGCTTTGACCAGTGATTTCAAAGAAGCACAAAGGTCATCATAGATTATGCTGTGGCCTACAATGAGCTGAGACAGTAGTATTTTACTAGTTAAGGTAGGCCAGTTGAGGACTTGTAACAGGAAACAATGGTGAGTTCTACCAGGCATGGTACTACAACATTAGCAATTCTGTGCTATAATCAGCTGAGTTTTTTTTTAAAGGGTGCAAAAGCTATGTTTGTTAGGCTGGTAATATGAAAAGAAATATGGCTAGAGATTTTTATTTATTTATTTATTTTTGTAGGGGATTTATTAACCAGGCAAATTGTACCATAAAGAGAGCATCAAGAAGTGTGTTAGTTTTTATGTCAGTCATTACTCCAAGATACTTGACAAGATTAGCAACTTTTAAATGAAAGCCAGCCAAGGTACGAACTTTAATGAGGTGAGATTTGTCTAATGGGGACAGTTTTATAGTAATGTGCATTTATTTCATTTTGAGAGGATTTGGTTAGACTTAAGAAACATACAGTCACTACTAAAGACTGATAAAACAACTGCAGATTTTCATCATTAGATGCACTCCAAGTTCTACTCTTATTACAGAGGTCACAATTTCTGCAGTTCACTTTAGTATACTAAACCACAGGCATCGTATAACAGTTCTATTCACTTGACATCAGGACTCAGAGGTTGCTCTGCTTGGCCAATAGATCCTTTGTGTATACATGTAGCCAATTCCTCCACATACAGCATGAGGTGGCCTGCTTCACTCTCCTCTCCTCTCAGGACCATCTCCGTGAATCCAGCACCATTAACTCTCCACACCATCTCCCGAACATTGTCCAACCACTTCTCCAAACTTATTTACAAATACTTCATTGACAGTCAATCTTTTCTCATTAGTCCAATGTTTCTGTGCATTTTCTCTTAATTATTCAATAGTTTCCTGCTTCTACACAAACACCTATGTTACATTCTAACAGCCTTCACAGTTCATAGGATCATAGGAAGTTACTAGGCTATTAGCCCTCTAAGCCTAGCCAAGAGTTTAGCCCATGTTTGGACAAGTCAGCACTGAAAGCCCTGTCCAACAGGGACACAGGTGGAATCCCAGGGATGTATTTTCTGTTTCCCATCCAGTTACCCAGGTTGCACTTGAAAGGGGATAATGAGGTACTTTGCTTAACATGAAGAGGGAGTCTATTCCACAGAAGGGGGAGTTTCTGGGACACAAATCTATCCCACCAACAAGTCCTATTGATGTCACAGACCAGGTTGAGGTCGCTTGTGCGGGTTACTCGAGTGGAGCCTGACTTGCGGATATGCAGCAGTCCCATCAAGGTGGGGTCTGAGATTGCTTTGTAGGCCAGACAGAGGTCACCTCTGAGGAGTCTGCATGAAACTGAGTAGAGGGACAGGGCTTTCAGCCTAACTGTGTAGGGCAGATGTTTGAGGCCTTGGATTCTCCTGGTGAGGAATGTCTGTGGTCTCTCCAGTTGCTGCATGTGCTTTGCGAAGCACATGCCGAAGGTGGCACTGTACTCTGTAATTGGCCTTATAAGGGAAGAATACAGGGATGTTATGACCTCCTTGTCCCTGGATGAGATACCCTTACTTATGAGGTGGGCAATGTAGAAAGCTTTCTGTACAATGGAAGCAACATGGTGGTCAAAAGTCAGGTTGCTATCAACCTGGGTGCCCAAATCCCTCACGACTGATTGTGTGCTTAGGACATTGTTATTAATGTGATAATATGTGGGGACGTTACGCTCCCCAAAGGGGATGATGATGCATATTTTGGCATTCAGCTTGAGGCCATTTGTTTTGGTGATGCCCTCTTGGTGGGGAAGCAGGACTATTCGACCCCAGACGATTTGACCTCAATGCAATTGTATACACTTTCATGTTTAAAGTTACATTTATTGTCTATGGGAGTAAATAGTGGACAGCTTGACCACGGACTATTTGACCCAAATTATATAAAAAAAAAGTTTTTAAAGTTTTACAAATGCATTTTATTGCTTAACATATCAATCATGATCTTTTTCACTTGAATTTAATATATTATTTAACTTTTTTATATGTAAATGGTAATTTATTTAACATTTTTTTACTTTGCAAATATAATTAATTTAACTAATAACAGTTTTTAAACTTAACTTTAAAATCAATATTATTTAACATTGCAAACATTAATATTTTAATTAACATTAGTAATATTACTACATGTATTTCAAATGCAAATGTGTTAAACAGTTATATATCCACATGACTTTTTTTTTTGAGGTAATCTTTGACATTTTCTCAGTAACTATGTGGATACATGAGCAGTATATAGCACTTTTTCTTATTTATGTCAAAATATCTGTGGCTTATTTTTTCTTGCTTTGCCACTTCAGTGGGGTCAAACTGTCCAAGGTCAAAATGTCCCATACCCCTTGGAGGACATCCACATCACTTAGGGAACTGATGAACGGATCCAACTTGCAGTTATCTGCAAACTTGGTCAGCCAAAGCCCACTGGTTTTGGCCTGCACCTCAGAGAAGCATATCGCAAATAACAGAGGCCCCAAGACCGATTCCTGGGGTATGCTGCTCGTTATGGGTCAACTGCTTGAGGTGGCTTCCCCTATTTTGATTAGGTGGGCTCTATCAGTGAGACAGTTTGCTACCCATCTGGTAATATACGGATTGATGCCTAGTTGAGAGACTTTATCTATCATGCCTGAGTGGGGAATAGTGTTGAAGGCTTTGACCAGGTCAAGGTAGGTGGTGTGCACCGTCTTCCCCTCGTCCATGACTTTGATGACTGTCTCAGATATGGCTTCCGTTTGACAAAGCCAAACTGTGTGGGGTTGAGTGTTTGGAGGTTGCCCATGTCCCTGTTAATGAGGTCCATGATAACCCATTCCATGGCCTTGCAGATCATGCTAGTTAGACTGATGGGTCTATAATTTCCCAGATTGGTGAACGTTCCACCTTTGTGTAAAGGGATGACAGTGGCTGTCCTCCACTCAGCGGGGACAAAGGCAGTACTCAGACTTTGGTTGAATAGGGTGCTTAATGGTGCTGCAAGTTCATGCCTGAGTTCATGTTGGATGCAGCCTGGGATGTTATTGGGTCCCATGGAGGCTGTATTTTTTGCCTTTGAGATGGCAGTGATGGCCTGTTCCCTTGAGATAAGGGGTGGGGGGAAGGTACTGGGGATGTCTTGATTTACTAATGCGGAGTGATAGAAGGGTAATTCTTTCACTAACTCTGTCAGCCAGTAGGTTGGGAATACCTACAGCATTTGTGGATGTGGTGTACTTGACCACCAGTTCTGAACAGACCTAGGTGCTTCCTTTGAGATTGCGGACATATGTGAAGAAGGTCTTATGACTGTCTCTAGTAGATGTGGCCAATCTGGACTCGAATTTGGCTTTAGAGGATTTCAATAGTGCTCTTATTTACTTGTTCAGGCTAAGGAGCGATTCCAGTTGGGCACCTGCTCCTTCTTGGTCCTGGACAGCATTTTTTTTCCTTTTGTTATACAGTTTATTTATTGCAGATGCCCACCAGACAGGTTTACTCTTCCTTGAGGAGGAAGATTTTGTCCTGTCAGGTATTCCTGACTCCATGGAGCTATATAAATGCTCGTAAAATACTTTGGTATAGATTTGGACAATGGTGCTGGTTCCTACAGAGGGGGAGGAGGCTGTAAAGTTGATTATACCATCCCTCAGGAGGCTGTAATCAGCTTTGGAGAAGTTTTTTTGTTTGACCCTAGCTACTGGGTGATCAGGGGAGATGGTAACTTCGAAAGTCACCACTTTATGGTTGGATCTTATCAGGGAGGATGATACTGTAGGGGTGCTGCAGTGGTTACTCATGTTGGTTAATATCAAGTCCAATATATTATCACCTTTTTTGGGGATATCAACTAGCAGGTCCACGACATCTGCACTGATAAAATCGAGGAATCTCTGGATGTTTGTGTTCTGGCATGAGTAGTTTTTCCAGTCTATGGTTCGGTAGTTAAAGTTGCCCAGGATCAGGGTAAAGGCTTGAATCTTGATAGATTTAAAGAGATCCAGATAGGTATAGTGGGCATCATGAGTCAAATTTGGGGACCTGCAGCTAGCTAGGATTTAAAGAGGGGTCTTATCAATGGTTAACTGCACCTGGAGTGTCTCCTGTGCGTCAAACTGTTTGATCAGCCAGGAGGTGTGTATGTCTTTAATATATATTAAAATTCCATCTCCTTTGGCTTTGCTGCCCACAGTTTCTGAATGTATGACAGGATGAGTAACCAGGTAAGGCTGGGGTGCTCTCCGCAGCTTTGAACCAAACTTCTGTGACTGCACACATGTCAGCATTTTCCAGGGTTAAGAATGCTTGCAATGAGTGCAGTTCATGTTTAGACTCCTAGCGTTTAGCAGCATAACCTCTAATTTGCGTTTTGTTGAAATTATCAGCATCATGACTTTTCCTAAAAGGCATTATGGGGGAGGCAAGGGCGTTTGCCAAAAGCCTGAAGCCCAAACGAGACAAATGCAGGCCATATCTAGCAAAGTATCATGGTCTGTCAATCATATCTTCCCAGGCTGTCAGGTACTGGATCTCCCTGGAATGACACCAGAAACTAAGGCACTTGTTAAAATCAATAATTTTCTGTTTGTATTCAGCCATCATTCTGGCTGACTGTCCCTAGCCTTAAGCAGTATTTTACATACATGCCTGGGACACATATTTAGCGAGCTCAATCATGTCTCTCTTTATATAGTCCAGGGGGGTACATCTCAAGTCGTTCATGCCAACAAAGACTATGACAGAGTCATAACAGTACCTGTTGTTGAGAGACTTGAATGTGTGTGTGATATGGTGGATTCTGGCACCTGACAAAGAACTAACCATGACTTTCTCCTTATCCAGCCTGGTGAGAGGCACATCTGTGTGTTTCACAATGGAGTCTCCTATAACTAATATGTTGGGTTTATGGTTAAGCCTTAGTGGTTGAGAGAGACAGGTGTGTGGACTATGCATGGTATGTAGTGGAGATGGTTGTGGAGTTCAGATGTGTTTGTGCCTCTGAGGTCTCCTTTGTTTGGGTTTGCTTTTGTTGAGAACCTCTGCATATGTGGGTGTGTGTTGTGCAGTTGTGGGTGGTGTTTGAAGTATAGTGATTGTGTTGACAACCTTCTCAGTACTAGATATACTGGCTTGTGAGGGAGACAGCATAAACTCTAGGTTCCTAATGTAATTGCATCTCTCACAAATTGTGCTCCTAGGTGGTGGTAGTAGATGGCTGACCGTGTACATGAGGCAGTTAGTTCTTAGTCTCCGCAAGCATGAGTCCTTATCATAGCAAACACTTATACAGATAACATATGACTTCTCTACTCCTGCATAACATGCACAGCTCACCACATCTCTAACTTACTTCCTTGACATCACTATTCATGTTTAGTTACAGTGCAAAGAGCTTGCTTGTAAAACATTCTTAACACATGCACAGCTCACCACATCTCTAACTTACTTCCTTGACATCACTATTCATGTTTAGTTACGGTGCTAAGAGCTTGCTTGTAAAACATTCTTAACACATGCACAGCTCACCACATCTCTAACTTACTTCCTTGGCATCACTATTCATGTTTAGTTACAGTGCTAAGAGCTTGCTTGCAAAACATTATTAACACATGCAAAGCTCACCACATCTCTAACTTACTTCCTTGACATCACAATTCATGGTTAGTTACAGTGCTAAGAGCTTGCTTGCAAAACATTATTAACACATGCACAGCTCACCACATCTCTAACTTACTTCCTTGGCATCACTATTCATGTTTAGTTACAGTGCTAAGAGCTTGCTTGCAAAACATTATTAACACATGCAAAGCTCACCACATCTCTAACTTACTTCCTTGACATCACAATTCATGTTTAGTTACAGTGCTAAGAGCTTGCTTGGAAAACATTCTTGACACATGCACAGCTACCCACATGTCTAACTTACTTCCTTGATATCACTATTCATGTTTAGTTACAGTGCTAAGAGCTTGCTTGTAAAACATTCTTAACACATGCACAGCTCACCACATCTCTAACTTACTTCCTTGACATCACTATTCATGTTTAGTTACAGTGTTAAGAGCTTGCCTGTAAAACATTCTTAACACATGCACAGCTCACCACATCACTAAGTTACTTCTTTGACATCACTATTCATGTTTAGTTACAGTGCTAAGAGCTTGCTTGTAAAACATTCTTAACACATGCACAGCTCACCACATCTCTAACTTACTTCCTTGACATCACTATTCATGTTTAGTTACAGTGTTAAGAGCTTGCTTGTAAAACATTCTTAACACATGCACAGCTCACCACATCTCTAACTTACTTCTTTGACATCACTATTCATGTTTAGTTACAGTACTAAGAGCTTGCTTGTAAAACATTCTTAACACATGCACAGCTCACCACATCTCTCACTTACTTCCTTGACATCACTATTCATGTTTAGTTACAGTGTTAAGAGCTTGCTTGTAAAACCTTCTTAACACATGCACAGCTCACCACATCTCTAACTTACTTCCTTGACATCACTATTCATGTTTAGTTACAGTGCTAAGAGCTTGCTTGTAAAACATTCTTAACACATGCACAGCTCACCACATCTCTAACTTACTTCCTTGACATCACTATTCATGTTTTGTTACAGTGCTAAGAGCTTGCTTGTAGAACATTCTTAACACATGCACAGCTCACCACATCTCTAACTTACTTCCTTGACATCACTATTCATGTTTAGTTACAGTGTTAAGAGCTTGCTTGTAAAACATTCTTAACACATGCACAGCTCACCACATCTCTAACTTACTTCCTTAACATCACTATTCATGTTTAGTTACAGTGCTAAGAGCTTGCTTGTAAAACATTCTTAACACATGCACAGCTCACCACATCTTTAACTTACTTCCTTGACATCACTATTCATGTTTAGTTACAGTGTTAAGAGCTTGTTTGTAAAACATTCTTAACACATGCACAGCTCACCACATCTCTAACTTACTTCTTTGACATCACTAGTCATGTTTAGTTACAGTGTTAAGAGCTTGCTTGTAAAACATTCTTAACACATGCACAGCTCACCACATCTCTAACTTACTTCCTTGACATCACTATTCATGTTTAGTTACAGTGCTAAGAGCTTGCTTGTAAAACATACTTAACACATGCACAGCTCACCACATCTCTAACTTACTTCCTTGACATCACTATTCATGTTTAGTTACAGAGCTAGCTGCACAGCTCACCACATCTCTAACTTACTTCCTTGACATCACTATTCATGTTTAGTTACAGTGTTAAGAGCTTGCTTGTAAAACATTCCTAACACATGCACAGCTCACCACATCTCTAAATTACTTTCTTGACATCACTATTCATGTTTAGTTACAGTGCTAAGAGCTTGCTTGTAAAACATTCTTAACACATGCACAGCTCACCACATCTCTAACTTACTTCCTTGACATCACTATTCATGTTTAGTTACAGTGCTAAGAGCTTGCTTGTAAAACATTCTTAACACATGCACAGCTCACCACATCCCTAACATACTTTCTTGACATCACTATTCATGTTTAGTTACAGTACTAAGAGCTTGCTTGTAAAACATTCTTAACACATGCACAGCTCACCACATATCTAACTTACTTCCTTGACATCACTATTCATGTTTAGTTACAGTGCTAAGTAGTTGCTTGTAAAACATTCTTACACATGCACAGCTCACCACATCACTAAGTTACTTGCTTGACATCACTATTCATGTTTAGTAACAGTGCTAAGAGCTTGCTTGTAAAACATTCTTGACACTTGCACAGCTACCCACATGTCTAACTTACTTCCTTGACATCACTATTCATGTTTAGTTACAGTGCTAAGAGCTTGCTTGTAAAACATTCTTAACACATGCACAGCTCACCACATCTCTAACTCAGTTCCTTGACATCACTATTCATGTTTAGTTACAGTGTTAAGAGCTTGCTTGTAAAACATTCTTAACACATGCACAGCTCACCACATCTCTAACTTACTTCCTTGACATCACTATTCATGTTTAGTTACAGTGCTAAGAGCTTGCTTGTAAAACATTCTTAACACATGCACAGCTCACCACATCTCTAACTTACTTCCTTGACATCACTATTCATGTTTAGTTACGGTGCTAAGAGCTTGCTTGTAAAACATTCTTAACACATGCACAGCTCACCACATCTCTAACTTCCTTGACATCACTATTCATGTTTAGTTACAGTGTTAAGAGCTTGCTTGTAAAACATACTTAACACATGCACAGCTCACCACATCTCTAACTTACTTCCTTGACATCACTATTCATGTTTAGTTACAGTGCTAAGAGCTTGCATGTAAAACATTCTTAACACATGCACAGCTCACCACATCTCTAATTTACTTCCTTGGCATCACTATTCATGCTTAGTTACAGTGCTAAGAGCTTGCTTGTAAAACATTCTTAACATATGCACAGGTCACCACATCTCTAACTTACTTCTTTGACATTACAATTCATGTTTAGTTGCAGTGTTAAAAGCTTGCTTGTAAAACATTCTTAACACATGCACAGCTCACGACATCTCTAACTTACTTCCTTGACATCACTATTCATGTTTAGTTACAGTGTTAAGAGCTTGCTTGTAAAACAATATTAACACATGGACAGCTCAACACATCTCTAACTTACTTCCTTGACATCACTATTCAAGTTTAGTTTCAGTGCTAAGAGCTTTCTTGTAAAACATTCTTAACACATGCACAGCTCACCACATCTCTAACTTACTTCCTTGACATCACTATTCATGTTTAGTTACAGTGCTAAGTAGTTGCTTGTAAAACATTCTTAACACATGCACAGCTCACCACATTCCTAACTTACTTTCTTGACATCACTATTCATGTTTAGTTACAGTGCTAAGGGCTTGCTTGTAAAACATTCTTAACACATGCACAGCTCACCACATCTCTAACTTACTTCCTTGACATCACTATTCATGTTTAGTTACAGTGCTAATTAGTTGCTTGTAAAACATTCTTAACACATGCACAGCTCACCACATCACTAAGTTACTTGCTTGACATCACTATTCATGTTTAGTTACAGGGCTAAGAGCTTGCTTGTAAAACATTCTTAACAATTGCACAGCTCACCACATCTCTAACGTACTTCTTTGACATCACTATTCATGTTTAGTTACAGAGCTAGCTGCACAGCTCACCACATCCCTAACTTACTTTCTTGACATCACTATTCATGTTTAGTTACAGTGCTAAGTAGTTGCTTGTAAAACATTGTTAACACATGCACAGCTCACTACATCTCTAACTTACTTCCTTGACATCACTATTCATGTTTAGTTATGGTGCTAAGAGCTTGCTTGTAAAACATTCTTAACACATGCACAGCTCACCACATCTCTAACTTACTTCCTTGACATCACTATTCATGTTTAGTTACAGTGCTAAGAGCTTGCTTGTAAAACATTCTTAACACATGCACAGCTCACCACATCTCTAACTTACTTCCTTGACATCACTATTCATGTTTAGTTACAGTGTTAAGTGCTTGCTTGTAAAACATTCTTAACACATGCACAGCTCACCACATCTCTCACTTACTTCCTTGACATCACTATTCATGTTTAGTTACAGTGTTAAGAGCTTGCTTGTAAAACATTCTTAACACATGCACAGCTCACCACATCTCTCTCTTACTTCCTTGACATCACTAATCATGTTTAGTTACAGTGTTAAGAGCTTGCTTGTAAAACATTCTTAACACATGCACAGCTCACCACATCTGTAACTTACTTTCTTGACATCACTATTCATGTTTAGTTACAGTGCTAAGAGCTTGCTTGTAAAACATTCTTAACACATGCACAGCTCACCACATCTCTAACTTACTTCCTTGACATCACTATTCATGTTTAGTTACAGTGCTAAGTGCTTGCTTGAAAAATATTCTTAACACATGCACAGCTCACCACATCTCTAACTTACTTCCATGACATCACTATTCATGTTTAGTTACAGTGCTAAGTCGTTGCTTGTAAAACATTCTTAACACATTCACAGCTCACCACATCTCTAACTTACTTCCTTGACATCACTATTCATGTTTAGTTACAGTGCTAAGAGCTTGCTTGTAAAACATTCTTAACACATGCACAGCTCACCACATCTCTAACTTACTTTCTTGACATCACTATTCATGTTTAGTTACAGTGCTAAGAGCTTGCTTGTAAAACATTCTTAACACATGCACAGCTCACCACATCTCTAACTTACTTCCTTGACATCACTATTCATGTTTAGTTACAGTGCTAAGTGCTTGCTTGAAAAACATTCTTAACACATGCACAGCTCACCACATCTCTAACTTACTTCCTTGACATCACTATTCATGTTTAGTTACAGTGCTAAGTCGTTGCTTGTAAAACATTCTTAACACATGCACAGCTCACCACATCTCTAACTTACATCCTTGACATCACTATTCATGTTTAGTTACAGTGCTAAGAGCTTGCTTGTAAAACATTCTTAACACATGCAGAGCTCACCACATCACTAAGTTACTTGCTTGACATCACTATTCGTGTTTAGTTACAGTGCTAAGTAGTTGCTTGTAAAACATTCATAACACATGCACAGCTCACCACATCTCTAACTCACTTCCTTGACATCACTATTCATGTTTAGTTACAGTGCTAAGAGCTTGCTTGTAAAACATTCTTGACACATGCACAGCTCACCACATCTCTAACTTACTTCTTTGACATCACTGTTCATGTTTAGTTACAGTGCTAAGTGCTTGCTTGTAAAACATTCTTGATACATGCACAGCTCACCACATCTCTAACTTACTTCTTTGACATCACTGTTCATGTTTAGTTACAGTGCTAAGAGCTTGCTTGTAAAACATTCTTAACACATGCACAGCTCACCACATCTCTAACTTACTTCTTTGACATCACTGTTCATGTTTAGTTACAGTGCTAAGAGCTTGCTTGTAAAACATTCTTAACACATGCACAGCTCACCACATCTCTAACTTTCTTGACATCACTATTCATGTTTAGTTACTGTGCTAAGTAGTTGGTTGTAAAACATTCTTACACATGCACAGCTCACCACATCACTAAGTTACTTGCTTGACATCACTATTCATGTTTAGTTACAGTGCTAAGAGCTTGCTTGTAAAACATTCTTGACACATGCACAGCTACCCACATGTCGAACTTACTTCCTTGACTTCACTATTCATGTTTAGTTACAGTGCTAAGAGCTTGCTTGTAAAACATTCTTAACACATGCACAGCTCACCACATCTCTAACTCACTTCCTTGACATCACTATTCATGTTTAGTTACGGTGTTAAGAGCTTGCTTGTAAAACATTCTTAACACATGCACAGCTCACCACATCTCTAACTCACTTCCTTGACATCACTATTCATGTTTAGTTACAGTGCTAAGAGCTTGCTTGTAAAACATTCTTAACACATGCACAGCTCACCACATCTCTAACTTACTTGCTTGACATCACTATTCATGTTTAGTTACAGTGCTAAGTGCTTGCTTGTAAAACATTCTTAACACATGCACAGCTCACCACATCTCTCACTTACTTCCTTGACATCACTATTCATGTTTAGTTACAGTGTTAAGAGCTTGCTTGTAAAACCTTCTTAACACATGCACAGCTCACCACATCTCTAACTTACTTCCTTGACATCACTATTCATGTTTAGTTACAGTGCTAAGAGCTTGCTTGTAAAACATTCTTAACACATGCACAGCTCACCACATCTCTAACTTACTTCCTTGACATCACTATTCATGTTTAGTTACAGTGCTAAGAGCTTGCTTGTAGAACATTCTTAACACATGCACAGCTCACCACATCTTTAACTTACTTCCTTGACATCACTATTCATGTTTAGTTACAGTGTTAAGAGCTTGTTTGTAAAACATTCTTAACACATGCACAGCTCACCACATCTCTAACTTACTTCTTTGACATCACTAGTCATGTTTAGTTACAGTGTTAAGAGCTTGCTTGTAAAACATTCTTAACACATGCACAGCTCACCACATCTCTAACTTACTTCCTTGACATCACTATTCATGTTTAGTTACGGTGCTAAGAGCTTGCTTGTAAAACATTCTTAACACATGCACAGCTCACCACATCTCTAACTTACTTCCTTGACATCACTATTCATGTTTAGTTACAGTGTTAAGAGCTTGCTTGCAAAACATTCTTAACACATGCACAGCTCACCACATCTCTAACTTACTTCCTTGACATCACTATTCATGTTTAGTTACAGTGTTAAGAGCTTGCTTGTAAAACATTCTTAACACATGCACAGCTCACCACATCTCTAACTTCCTTGACATCACTATTCATGTTTAGTTACAGTGTTAAGAGCTTGCTTGTAAAACATACTTAACACATGCACAGCTCACCACATCTCTAACTTACTTCCTTGACATCACTATTCATGTTTAGTTACAGTGCTAAGAGCTTGCATGTAAAACATTCTTAACACATGCACAGCTCACCACATCTCTAATTTACTTCCTTGGCATCACTATTCATGCTTAGTTACAGTGCTAAGAGCTTGCTTGTAAAACATTCTTAACATATGCACAGGTCACCACATCTCTAACTTACTTCTTTGACATTACAATTCATGTTTAGTTACAGTGTTAAAAGCTTGCTTGTAAAACATTCTTAACACATGCACAGCTCACGACATCTCTAACTTACTTCCTTGACATCACTATTCATGTTTAGTTACAGTGTTAAGAGCTTGCTTGTAAAACAATATTAACACATGGACAGCTCAACACATCTCTAACTTACTTCCTTGACATCACTATTCAAGTTTAGTTTCAGTGCTAAGAGCTTTCTTGTAAAACATTCTTAACACATGCACAGCTCACCACATCTCTAACTTACTTCCTTGACATCACTATTCATGTTTAGTTACAGTGCTAAGTAGTTGCTTGTAAAACATTCTTAACACATGCACAGCTCACCACATTCCTAACTTACTTTCTTGACATCACTATTCATGTTTAGTTACAGTGCTAAGGGCTTGCTTGTAAAACATTCTTAACACATGCACAGCTCACCACATCTCTAACTTACTTCCTTGACATCACTATTCATGTTTAGTTACAGTGCTAATTAGTTGCTTGTAAAACATTCTTAACACATGCACAGCTCACCACATCACTAAGTTACTTGCTTGACATCACTATTCATGTTTAGTTACAGGGCTAAGAGCTTGCTTGTAAAACATTCTTAACAATTGCACAGCTCACCACATCTCTAACGTACTTCTTTGACATCACTATTCATGTTTAGTTACAGAGCTAGCTACACAGCTCACCACATCCCTAACTTACTTTCTTGACATCACTATTCATGTTTAGTTACAGTGCTAAGTAGTTGCTTGTAAAACATTGTTAACACATGCACAGCTCACTACATCTCTAACTTACTTCCTTGACATCACTATTCATGTTTAGTTATGGTGCTAAGAGCTTGCTTGTAAAACATTCTTAACACATGCACAGCTCACCACATCTCTAACTTACTTCCTTGACATCACTATTCATGTTTAGTTACAGTGTTAAGTGCTTGCTTGTAAAACATTCTTAACACATGCACAGCTCACCACATCTCTCACTTACTTCCTTGACATCACTATTCATGTTTAGTTACAGTGTTAAGAGCTTGCTTGTAAAACATTCTTAACACATGCACAGCTCACCACATCTCTCTCTTACTTCCTTGACATCACTAATCATGTTTAGTTACAGTGTTAAGAGCTTGCTTGTAAAACATTCTTAACACATGCACAGCTCACCACATCTGTAACTTACTTTCTTGACATCACTATTCATGTTTAGTTACAGTGCTAAGAGCTTGCTTGTAAAACATTCTTAACACATGCACAGCTCACCACATCTCTAACTTACTTCCTTGACATCACTATTCATGTTTAGTTACAGTGCTAAGTGCTTGCTTGAAAATATTCTTAACACATGCACAGCTCACCACATCTCTAACTTACTTCCATGACATCACTATTCATGTTTAGTTACAGTGCTAAGTCGTTGCTTGTTAAACATTCTTAACACATTCACAGCTCACCACATCTCTAACTTACTTCCTTGACATCACTATTCATGTTTAGTTACAGTGCTAAGAGCTTGCTTGTAAAACATTCTTAACACATGCACAGCTCACCACATCTCTAACTTACTTTCTTGACATCACTATTCATGTTTAGTTACAGTGCTAAGAGCTTGCTTGTAAAACATTCTTAACACATGCACAGCTCACCACATCTCTAACTTACTTCCTTGACATCACTATTCATGTTTAGTTACAGTGCTAAGTGCTTGCTTGAAAAACATTCTTAACACATGCACAGCTCACCACATCTCTAACTTACTTCCTTGACATCACTATTCATGTTTAGTTACAGTGCTAAGTCGTTGCTTGTAAAACATTCTTAACACATGCACAGCTCACCACATCTCTAACTTACATCCTTGACATCACTATTCATGTTTAGTTACAGTGCTAAGAGCTTGCTTGTAAAACATTCTTAACACATGCACAGCTCACCACATCACTAAGTTACTTGCTTGACATCACTATTCGTGTTTAGTTACAGTGCTAAGTAGTTGCTTGTAAAACATTCATAACACATGCACAGCTCACCACATCTCTAACTCACTTCCTTGACATCACTATTCATGTTTAGTTACAGTGCTAAGAGCTTGCTTGTAAAACATTCTTGACACATGCACAGCTCACCACATCTCTAACTTACTTCTTTGACATCACTGTTGATGTTTAGTTACAGTGCTAAGTGCTTGCTTGTAAAACATTCTTGATACATGCACAGCTCACCACATCTCTAACTTACTTCTTTGACATCACTGTTCATGTTTAGTTACAGTGCTAAGAGCTTGCTTGTAAAACATTCTTAACACATGCACAGCTCACCACATCTCTAACTTACTTCTTTGACATCACTGTTCATGTTTAGTTACAGTGCTAAGAGCTTGCTTGTAAAACATTCTTAACACATGCACAGCTCACCACATCTCTAACTTTCTTGACATCACTATTCATGTTTAGTTACTGTGCTAAGTAGTTGGTTGTAAAACATTCTTACACATGCACAGCTCACCACATCACTAAGTTACTTGCTTGACATCACTATTCATGTTTAGTTACAGTGCTAAGAGCTTGCTTGTAAAACATTCTTGACACATGCACAGCTACCCACATGTCGAACTTACTTCCTTGACTTCACTATTCATGTTTAGTTACAGTGCTAAGAGCTTGCTTGTAAAACATTCTTAACACATGCACAGCTCACCACATCTCTAACTCACTTCCTTGACATCACTATTCATGTTTAGTTACGGTGTTAAGAGCTTGCTTGTAAAACATTCTTAACACATGCACAGCTCACCACATCTCTAACTCACTTCCTTGACATCACTATTCATGTTTAGTTACAGTGCTAAGAGCTTGCTTGTAAAACATTCTTAACACATGCACAGCTCACCACATCTCTAACTTACTTGCTTGACATCACTATTCATGTTTAGTTACAGTGCTAAGTGCTTGCTTGTAAAACATTCTTAACACATGCACAGCTCACCACATCTCTCACTTACTTCCTTGACATCACTATTCATGTTTAGTTACAGTGTTAAGAGCTTGCTTGTAAAACCTTCTTAACACATGCACAGCTCACCACATCTCTAACTTACTTCCTTGACATCACTATTCATGTTTAGTTACAGTGCTAAGAGCTTGCTTGTAAAACATTCTTAACACATGCACAGCTCACCACATCTCTAACTTACTTCCTTGACATCACTATTCATGTTTAGTTACAGTGCTAAGAGCTTGCTTGTAGAACATTCTTAACACATGCACAGCTCACCACATCTTTAACTTACTTCCTTGACATCACTATTCATGTTTAGTTACAGTGTTAAGAGCTTGTTTGTAAAACATTCTTAACACATGCACAGCTCACCACATCTCTAACTTACTTCTTTGACATCACTAGTCATGTTTAGTTACAGTGTTAAGAGCTTGCTTGTAAAACATTCTTAACACATGCACAGCTCACCACATCTCTAACTTACTTCCTTGACATCACTATTCATGTTTAGTTACAGTGCTAAGAGCTTGCTTGTAAAACATACTTAACACATGCACAGCTCACCACATCTCTAACTTACTTCCTTGACATCACTATTCATGTTTAGTTACAGAGCTAGCTGCACAGCTCACCACATCTCTAACTTACTTCCTTGACATCACTATTCATGTTTAGTTACAGTGTTAAGAGCTTGCTTGTAAAACATTCCTAACACATGCACAGCTCACCACATCTCTAAATTACTTTCTTGACATCACTATTCATGTTTAGTTACAGTGCTAAGAGCTTGCTTGTAAAACATTCTTAACACATGAACAGCTCACCACATCTCTAACTTACTTCCTTGACATCACTATTGATGTTTAGTTACAGTGCTAAGAGCTTGCTTGTAAAACATTCTTAACACATGCACAGCTCACCACATCCCTAACTTACTTTCTTGACATCACTATTCATGTTTAGTTACAGTACTAAGAGCTTGCTTGTAAAACATTCTTAACACATGCACAGCTCACCACATATCTAACTTACTTCCTTGACATCACTATTCATGTTTAGTTACAGTGCTAAGTAGTTGCTTGTAAAACATTCTTACACATGCACAGCTCACCACATCACTAAGTTACTTGCTTGACATCACTATTCATGTTTAGTTACAGTGCTAAGAGCTTGCTTGTAAAACATTCTTGACACTTGCACAGCTACCCACATGTCTAACTTACTTCCTTGACATCACTATTCATGTTTAGTTACAGTGCTAAGAGCTTGCTTGTAAAACATTCTTAACACATGCACAGCTCACCACATCTCTAACTCAGTTCCTTGACATCACTATTCATGTTTAGTTACAGTGTTAAGAGCTTGCTTGTAAAACATTCTTAACACATGCACAGCTCACCACATCTCTAACTTACTTCCTTGACATCACTATTCATGTTTAGTTACAGTGCTAAGAGCTTGCTTGTAAAACATTCTTAACACATGCACAGCTCACCACATCTCTAACTTACTTCCTTGACATCACTATTCATGTTTAGTTACGGTGCTAAGAGCTTGCTTGTAAAACATTCTTAACACATGCACAGCTCACCACATCTCTAACTTACTTCCTTGACATCACTATTCATGTTTAGTTACAGTGTTAAGAGCTTGCTTGCAAAACATTCTTAACACATGCACAGCTCACCACATCTCTAACTTACTTCCTTGACATCACTATTCATGTTTAGTTACAGTGTTAAGAGCTTGCTTGTAAAACATTCTTAACACATGCACAGCTCACCACATCTCTAACTTCCTTGACATCACTATTCATGTTTAGTTACAGTGTTAAGAGCTTGCTTGTAAAACATACTTAACACATGCACAGCTCACCACATCTCTAACTTACTTCCTTGACATCACTATTCATGTTTAGTTACAGTGCTAAGAGCTTGCTTGTAAAACATTCTTAACACATGCACAGCTCACCACATCTCTAATTTACTTCCTTGGCATCACTATTCATGCTTAGTTACAGTGCTAAGAGCTTGCTTGTAAAACATTCTTAACATATGCACAGGTCACCACATCTCTAACTTACTTCTTTGACATTACAATTCATGTTTAGTTACAGTGTTAAAAGCTTGCTTGTAAAACATTCTTAACACATGCACAGCTCACAACATCTCTAACTTACTTCCTTGACATCACTATTCATGTTTAGTTACAGTGTTAAGAGCTTGCTTGTAAAACAATATTAACACATGGACAGCTCAACACATCTCTAACTTACTTCCTTGACATCACTATTCAGGTTTAGTTTCAGTGCTAAGAGCTTTCTTGTAAAACATTCTTAACACATGCACAGCTCACCACATCTCTAACTTACTTCCTTGACATCACTATTCATGTTTAGTTACAGTGCTAAGTAGTTGCTTGTAAAACATTCTTAACACATGCACAGCTCACCACATTCCTAACTTACTTTCTTGACATCACTATTCATGTTTAGTTACAGTGCTAAGGGCTTGCTTGTAAAACATTCTTAACACATGCACAGCTCACCACATCTCTAACTTACTTCCTTGACATCACTATTCATGTTTAGTTACAGTGCTAAGTAGTTGCTTGTAAAACATTCTTAACACATGCACAGCTCACCACATTCCTAACTTACTTTCTTGACATCACTATTCATGTTTAGTTACAGTGCTAAGGGCTTGCTTGTAAAACATTCTTAACACATGCACAGCTCACCACATCTCTAACTTACTTCCTTGACATCACTATTCATGTTTAGTTACAGTGCTAAGTAGTTGCTTGTAAAACATTCTTAACACATGCACAGCTCACCACATCACTAAGTTACTTGCTTGACATCACTATTCATGTTTAGTTACAGTGCTAAGAGCTTGCTTGTAAAACATTCTTAACAATTGCACAGCTCACCACATCTCTAACGTACTTCTTTGACATCACTATTCATGTTTAGTTACAGAGCTAGCTGCACAGCTCACCACATCCCTAACTTACTTTCTTGACATCACGATTCATGTTTAGTTACAGTGCTAAGTAGTTGCTTGTAAAACATTGTTAACACATGCACAGCTCACTACATCTCTAGCTTACTTCCTTGACATCACTATTCATGTTTAGTTACAGTGCTAAGAGCTTGCTTGTAAAACATTCTTAACACATGCACAGCTCACATCTCTAACTTACTTCCTTGACATCACTATTCATGTTTAGTTACAGTGCTAAGAGCTTGCTTGTAAAACATTCTTAACACATGCACAGCTCACCACATCTCTAACTTACTTCCTTGACATCACTATTCATGTTTAGTTACAGTGTTAAGTGCTTGCTTGTAAAACATTCTTAACACATGCACAGCTCACCACATCTCTCACTTACTTCCTTGACATCACTATTCATGTTTAGTTACAGTGTTAAGAGCTTGCTTGTAAAACATTCTTAACACATGCACAGCTCACCACATCTCTATCTTACTTCCTTGACATCACTAATCATGTTTAGTTACAGTGTTAAGAGCTTGCTTGTAAAACATTCTTAACACATGCACAGCTCACCACATCTGTAACTTACTTTCTTGACATCACTATTCATGTTTAGTTACAGTGCTAAGAGCTTGCTTGTAAAACATTCTTAACACATGCACAGCTCACCACATCTCTAACTTACTTCCTTGACATCACTATTCATGTTTAGTTACAGTGCTAAGTGCTTGCTTGAAAAATATTCTTAACACATGCACAGCTCACCACATCTCTAACTTACTTCCATGACATCACTATTCATGTTTAGTTACAGTGCTAAGTCGTTGCTTGTAAAACATTCTTAACACATTCACAGCTCACCACATCTCTAACTTACTTCCTTGACATCACTATTCATGTTTAGTTACAGTGCTAAGAGCTTGCTTGTAAAACATTCTTAACACATGCACAGCTCACCACATCTCTAACTTACTTTCTTGACATCACTATTCATGTTTAGTTACAGTGCTAAGAGCTTGCTTGTAAAACATTCTTAACACATGCACAGCTCACCACATCTCTAACTTACTTCCTTGACATCACTATTCATGTTTAGTTACAGTGCTAAGTGCTTGCTTGAAAAACATTCTTAACACATGCACAGCTCACCACATCTCTAACTTACTTCCTTGACATCACTATTCATGTTTAGTTACAGTGCTAAGTCGTTGCTTGTAAAACATTCTTAACACATGCACAGCTCACCACATCTCTAACTTCCTTGACATCACTATTCATGTTTAGTTACAGTGCTAAGAGCTTGCTTGTAAAACATTCTTAACACATGCACAGCTCACCACATCACTAAGTTACTTGCTTGACATCACTATTCGTGTTTAGTTACAGTGCTAAGTAGTTGCTTGTAAAACATTCATAACACATGCACAGCTCACCACATCTCTAACTCACTTCCTTGACATCACTATTCATGTTTAGTTACAGTGCTAAGAGCTTGCTTGTAAAACATTCTTGACACATGCACAGCTCACCACATCTCTAACTTACTTCTTTGACATCACTGTTCATGTTTAGTTACAGTGCTAAGTGCTTGCTTGTAAAACATTCTTGATACATGCACAGCTCACCACATCTCTAACTTACTTCTTTGACATCACTGTTCATGTTTAGTTACAGTGCTAAGAGCTTGCTTGTAAAACATTCTTAACACATGCACAGCTCACCACATCTCTAACTTACTTCTTTGACATCACTGTTCATGTTTAGTTACAGTGCTAAGAGCTTGCTTGTAAAACATTCTTAACACATGCACAGCTCACCACATCTCTAACTTTCTTGACATCACTATTCATGTTTAGTTACAGTGCTAAGTAGTTGGTTGTAAAACATTCTTACACATGCACAGCTCACCACATCACTAAGTTACTTGCTTGACATCACTATTCATGTTTAGTTACAGTGCTAAGAGCTTGCTTGTAAAACATTCTTGACACATGCACAGCTACCCACATGTCGAACTTACTTCCTTGACTTCACTATTCATGTTTAGTTACAGTGCTAAGAGCTTGCTTGTAAAACATTCTTAACACATGCACAGCTCACCACATCTCTAACTCACTTCCTTGACATCACTATTCATGTTTAGTTACGGTGTTAAGAGCTTGCTTGTAAAACATTCTTAACACATGCACAGCTCACCACATCTCTAACTTACTTCCTTGACATCACTATTCATGTTTAGTTACGGTGCTAAGAGCTTGCTTGTAAAACATTCTTAACACATGCACAGCTCACCACATCTCTAACTTACTTCCTTGACATCACTATTCATGTTTAGTTACAGTGCTAAGAGCTTGCTTGTAAAACATTCTTAACACATGCACAGCTCACCACATCTCTAACTTACTTCCTTGACATCACTATTCATGTTTAGTTACAGTGTTAAGAGCTTGCTTGTAAAACATTCTTAACACATGCACAGCTCACCACATCTCTAACTTACTTCCTTGACATCACTATTCATGTTTAGTTACAGTGTTAAGTGCTTGCTTGTAAAACATTATTAACACACGCACAGCTCACCACATCTCTCACTTACTTCCTTGACATCACTATTCATGTTTAATTACAGTGTTAAGAGCTTGCTTGAAAAACATTCTTAACACATGCACAGCTCACCACATCTCTAACTTACTTCCTTGACATCACTATTCATGTTTAATTACAGTGCTAAGTGCTTGCTTGAAAAATATTCTTAACACATGCACAGCTCACCACATCTCTCACTTACTTCCTTGACATCACTATTCATGTTTAGTTACAGTGTTAAGAGCTTGCTTGTAAAACCTTCTTAACACATGCACAGCTCACCACATCTCTAACTTACTTCCTTGACATCACTATTCATGTTTAGTTACAGTGTTAAGAGCTTGCTTGTAAAACATTCTTAACACATGCACAGCTCACCACATCTCTAACTTACTTCCTTGACATCACTATTCATGTTTAGTTACAGTGCTAAGAGCTTGCTTGTAAAACATTCTTAACACATGCACAGCTCACCACATCTCTAACTTACTTCCTTGACATCACTATTCATGATTAGTTACAGTGCTAAGAGCTTGCTTGTAAAACATTCTTAACACATGCACAGCTCACCACATCTCTAACTTACTTCCTTGACATCACTATTCATGTTTAGTTACAGTGCTAAGTAGTTGCTTGGAAAACATTCTTAACACATGCACAGCTCACCACATCTCTAACTTACTTCCTTGACATCACTATTCATGTTTAGTTACAGTGCTAAGAGCTTGCTTGTAAAACATTCTTAACACATGCACAGCTCACCACATCTCCAACTTACTTTCTTGACATCACTATTCATGTTTAGTTACAGTGCTAAGGGCTTGCTTGTAAAACATTCTTAATACATGCACAGCTCACCACATCTCTAACATACTTCATTGACATCACTATTCATGTTTAGTTACAGTGCTAAGTAGTTGCTTGTAAAACATTCTTAACACATGCACAGCTCACGAGATCACTAAGTTACTTGCTTGACATCACTATTCATGTTTAGTTACAGTGCTAAGTAGTTGGTTGTAAAACATTCTTAACACATGCGCAGCTCACCACATCACTAAGTTACTTGCTTGACATCACTATTCGTGTTTAGTTACAGTGCTAAGTAGTTGCTTGTAAAACATTCTAACACATGCACAGCTCACCACATCTCTAACTTACTTCCTTGACATAACTATTCATGTTTAGTTACAGTGCTAAGAGCTTGCTTGTAAAACATTCTTGACACATGCACAGCTCACCACATCTCTAACTTACTTCCTTGACATCACTATTCATGTTTAGTTACAGTGCTAAGAGCTTGCTTGTAAAACATTCTTAACACATGCACAACTCACCACATCTTCAACTTACTTCCTTGACATCACTATTCATGTTTAGTTACAGTGCTAAGAGCTTGCTTGTAAAACATTCTTAACACATGCACAGCTCACCACATCCCTAACTTACTTCCTTGACATCACTATTCATGTTTAGTTACGGTGCTTAGAGCTTGCTTGTAAAACATTCTTAACACATGCACAGCTCACCACATCTCTAACTTACTTCCTTGACATCACTATTCATGTTTAGTTACGGTGCTAAGAGCTTGCTTGTAAAACATTCTTAACACATGCACAGCTCACCACATCTCTAACTTACTTCCTTGACATCAATATTCATGTTTAGTTACGGTGCTAAGAGCTTGCTTGTAAAACATTCTTAACACGTGCACAGCTCACCACATCTCTAATTTACTTCCTTGACATCACTATTCATGCTTAGTTACAGTGCTAAGAGCTTGCTTGTAAAACATTCTTAACATATGCACAGATCACCACATCTCTAACTTACTTCTTTGACATCACAATTCATCTTTAGTTACAGTGTTAAAAGCTTGCTTGTAAAACATTCTTAAAACATACACAGCTCACCACATCTCTAACTTACTTCCTTGACATCACTATTCATGTTTAGTTACAGAGCTAGCTGCACAGCTCACCACATCTCTTACTTCTTTGACATCACTATTCATGTTTAATTACAGTGCTAAGAGCTTGCTTGTAAAACATTCTTAACACATGCACAGCTCACCACATCTCTAACTTACTTCCTTGACATCACTATTCATGTTTAGTTACAGTGCTAAGAGCTTGCTTGTAAAACATTCTTAACACATGCACAGCTAACCACATCTCTAACTTACTTCCTTGAAATCACTATTCATGTTTAGTTACGGTGCTAAGAGCTTGCTTGTAAAACATTCTTAACACATGCACAGCTCACCACATCTCTAACTTACTTCCTTGACATCACTATTCATGTTTAGTTACGGTGCTAAGAGCTTGCTTGTAAAACATTCTTAACACATGCACAGCTCACCGCATCTCTAACTTACTTCCTTGACATCACTATTCATGTTTAGTTACAGTGTTAAGAGCTTGCTTGTAAAACATTCTTAACACATGCACAGCTCACCACATCTCTAACTTACTTCCTTGACATCACTATTCATGTTTTGTTACAGTGTTAAGAGCTTGCTTGTAAAACATACTTAACACATGCACAGCTCACCACATCTCTAACTTACTTCTTTGACATCAATATTCATGTTTAGTTACGGTGCTAAGAGCTTGCTTGTAAAACATACTTAACACATGCACAGCTCACCACATCTCTAACTTACTTCCTTGACATCACTATTCATGTTTAGTTACGGTGCTAAGAGCTTGCTTGTAAAACATTCTTAACACATGGACAGCTCAACACATCTCTAATTTACTTCCTTGACATCACTATTCATGTTTACTTACAGTGCTAAGAGCTTTCTTGTAAAACATTCTTAACACGTGCACAGCTCACCACATCTCTAACTTACTTCCTTGACATCACTATTCATGTTTAGTTACAGAGCTAGCTGCACAGCTCACCACATCTCTAACTTACTTCCTTGACATCACTATTCATGTTTAGTTACAGTGCTAAGAGCTTGCTTGTAAAACATTCTTAACACATGCACAGCTCACCACATCTCTAACTTACTTCCTTGACATCACTATTCATGTTTAGTTACAGTGCTAAGAGCTTGCTTGTAAAACATTCTTAACACATGCACAGCTCACCACATCTCTAACTTACTTCCTTAACATCACTATTCATGTTTAGTTACAGTGTTAAGAGCTTGCTTGTAAAACAATCTTAACACATGCACAGCTCAACACATCTCTAACTTACTTCCTTGACATCACTATTCATGTTTAGTTACAGTGCTAAGAGCTTGCTTGTAAAACATTCTTAACACATGCACAGCTCACCCCATCTCTAACTTACTTCCTTGACATGACTATTCATGTTTAGTTACAGTGATAAGAGCTTGCTTGTAAAACATTCTTAACACATGCACAGCTCACCACATCTCTAACTTACTTCCTTGACATCACTATTCATGTTTAGTTACAGTGCTAAGAGCTTGCTTGTAAAACATTCTTAACACATGTACAGCTCATCACATCTCTAACTTTCACATCTCTAACTTACTTCCTTGACATCACTTTTCATGTTTAGGTACGGTGCTAAGAGCTTGCTTGTAAAACATTCTTAAAACATGCACAGCTCACCACATCTCTAACTTACTTCCTTGACATCACTATTCATGTTCAGTTACAGTGCTAAGAGCTTGCTTGTAAAACATTCTTAACACATGCACAGCTCAACACATCTCTACCTTACTTCCTTGACATCACTATTCATGTTTAGTTACAGTGCTAGCTGCACAGCTCACCACATCTCCAACTTACTTCCTTGACATCACTATTCATGTTTACTTACAGCGTTAACAGCTTGCTTGTAAAACATTCTTAACACATGCACAGCTCACCACATCTCTAACTTACTTCCTTGACATCACTACTCATGTTTAGTTACAGTGTTAAGAGCTTTCTTGTAAAACATTCTTAACACATGCACAGCTCACCACATCTCCAACTTACTTCCTTGACATCACTATTCATGTTTAGTTACAGTGCTAAGAGCTTGCTTGTAAAACATTCTTAACACATGCACAGCTCACCACATCTCTAACTTACTTCCTTGACATCACAATTCATGTTTGGTTACAGTGCTAAGAGCTTGCTTGTAAAACATTCTTAACATATGCACAGCTCACCACATCTCTAACTTACTTCCTTGACATCACTATTCATGTTTATTTACAGTGCCAGCTGCACAGCTCACCACATCTCCAACTTACTTCCTTGACATCACTATTCATGTTTAGTTACAGTGTTAAGAGCTTGCTTGTAAAACATTCTTAACGCATGCACAGCTCAACACATCTCTAACTTACTTCCTTGACATCACTATTCATGTTTAGTTACAGTGTTAATAGCTTGCTTGTAAAACATTCTTAACACATGCACAGCTCACCACGTCTCTAACTTACTTCCTTGACATCACTATTCATGTTTAGTTACAGTGATAAGAGCTTGCTTGTAAAACATTCTTAACACAGTTATGTCAGTTATGTACTTGGCATTTGGAATCAATTGGTTAAACACAGTGCATTTTCCTTGTTATTATTTATTTATTTAACATTTGTTTACCAGGATGGTCCAACTGTCCAGTGTCTGTTTTCAACGCAGTCCTTGGGGGGAAAGCCCCAGAAAAAAATTACAGAATATAAACAATATATATATATATATATATATATATATATATATATATATATATATATCTATAATAGCAATAACACAGGTTACAAATGTAAAAGGCTAATGCAGTAATACAGAGGAATTCTATACAAGAATAAGTGTACTACTCTATAGTCAAGTAGCATTATAGTATACTATAAGCATGCACACAATATTACAATATGTACAAAGAGATAGGGAGAAATACAATATATTGTTTGAGTGGTCTCTCCATAAGCAAACTGGGAGAACAGAGAGGTCCTCCTGCAAATACCCTCCATTAGCAGATTGGGAGTTCAGGGAGGTCCTTTGCAGGTACATAAATGATTTGTGTGTAGGTATGATTTTAATTGGGTTTTGAAGGTGGTTGTACATGTTTGAAGCCTGAGGTCAGAAGGCAGGATATTCCAGTTTTTTGCAACTTCATTGGTGAAGAGAGAGTTGCCCAAGCTATTTATACATTAGACACTTTCTAGGAGGGCTTTATTGGTAGATCGTAATTGCCTATTAGGATTTTAGAAGGTTATGAGGCCAGACAGAGTAGGGTTTTTTCAGGATAGTATAGTATTTGGTGTGCCAGGTTAAGCTGGTGGTATTGTAGTAAATTTGGGAATTCTAACCAGTGTAGTTTGTTGAGGGATTGGCAGTGGTGGGACCGTGAACTGGTGTTGCATATTGCATATGCAGTGAACATTTTATCTATAATCCAAAGTTCAAACTGGGTAGCCAATTAATGATCTTAATCCAAGTATATTGGACTATTTTTCTGATCTTCTCTGTGATGGGTCTCAGTCCATTAGCATATGTCATCTTTTGTTCTGATCATAGACTTATTTAGGTACTGCAACCACTGTTGTGAACCAATGATTTTTTGTGCCACTGTTGAGTATTCCACACAGATGAAATGTAGCCTTTAAGGAATTTGCATGGGGATGCATGGCTATGCTTTAAAAGGTCCTTGTGGTCATCAGCTAAGTACACACCTAAGAACCTATGTAGCTGAGTAAATATTACAGATGTTGAGAGGCAATTATTCCTGTTATGGTTCATCTTCCATCTTGTAGAACACACTGAAACAATATGAATGAGGATAGCAATTGTGCTGGCTACCAAAAAGAGTAAATGAAGAAAGAAGCACCCCCCAGAAAGGAGTTATATCATCTGGAAAAATTGTTCAAATATGTGAAACCTGCATTTGCAGATTGTCACCGTTGGGTGAAATCAGCACTGGAATGTATTCAGGATGGAAAAGCTATCCTGCTTTCATTAAGTTTCAGAAAGTTATACTACTAAACGGCTCCTAACTCTTCATTCTGTTGGATTAGGATAATGATGAAACAGTGAGGTTGACTCACTGCAGTCCTCCGAAATGTAATAATATTTATCCTGGACTGTTTTTCTGAAAGTGATTTAGCACCAGGTGTACATTGTCATAGACCCTATAAATGTTATAGAACTCCAAGTAGTAACTGCTTTGTTTAAATTCTACAGGGCTTTGTGACTGAGCTGCTTCTGTTTAGAATTTAGTATGGTTTTCATGGACTCAAATATTCTTGCATTTGAACTGGTTATGCACTTAGTTGTCAAGTCTAAAACCCTTCTACATTTTTAGAAATATCTTTATTTGTGCCTGTATTTAAACCTTCCAAAAATCATCTGCTGTCAGACAGCTATTGACCTATCTCCATCAGTAATGTAGATTGCAAGTTATTCAAAATGACTTTTTGCATTCTGCTTGGAAAATATTATACCCAAGTCAGAGCATTCAGAGACTGTGTGTGTTGAAGGTACCCTCACACCTAGAGCTATACAAAGAGCAATTCTTTTACAACTGCCTTCAATACTCTTGTGTATGGTAGAGGCACTCATGAGCATTGATGAAGAGACTGCTTTTACTTTTTTTTTCATTATTGTTTCTTTGGGAAAGACCAAAGACATATGACTTGTTAAGAATCATTGTGAAGTTAGTAGTTTCTCTCTGCAGTGGCACTGTGCTTCTCAATAAGGTAGTAGGGAACTGCCTCACACTGAATCATTATGTATGTCACCAATAGAAGGAGGAGGAAGCTACTACATGATAGAGCAAAATCCCAAAAAGGGAAGGCATCTCTGATCAGTATTAGCAAAAAACTACGGGCACTCATAAAATCGTCTAAGGCCAGCTTCGAGAGAAAAATTGCACAGGACACTAAGGATAATCACAAGGCCTTCTTTAGTTATGTTAGGAACCTGGGTGGAAATTCCCAGATATGCTCAGAATTAGTCCAAAATGACAAAAAATACACCGAGCCCACAGACATTGCCAACATCCTAGCTGACAGGTTCAGTGCAAACTTCTCCCCCTCTCCCCACCAAAAGGGCAAATATCTATCCCAACAGAGTGCTGCCCCCCCTGACATCTCAGATGCTCCGGTAAGAGCCGCCCTCTCCAAAGCAAAAAACACAGCATCAATGGGACCAGATGGTGTCCCGGGCTGCGTCCTACGTGAACTCCAAGAAGAGCTAAACCCAAACATAAAACTACTGTTCAATCTTAGCCTTACTACAGGATATGTACCCAAAGAGTGGCGTACAGCAACAGTGGTCCCTCTCCACAAAGGTGGTGCCTCAACGGATCCTGGAAACTATCGCCCCATAAGCCTGACTAGCTTGGTCTGCAAAGCTATGGAAAGGATCATCATGGACCTTATAAATAAAGATATTGGGGACCTACAGACACTGGATCCTACCCAGTTTGGCTTTGTTAAGGGCAGATCCTGCCTCTTAAACCTGGTCGATTTCTTTGAAACAGTCACCAAGGCCATTGAGGAGGGGAAGGTGGTCCACACAGCCTACCTGAACCTCGCAAAAGCCTTCGATACAATACCCCACTCGGGCATTATAGATAAGCTCACCAGCTTAAATATAAACCCCTATGTCACTAGATGGGTTGCAAACTGGCTCAAGGACAGAACCCACATGGTTAGAATTGCTGGAGCCATGTCAGACTCCAAACCAGTTACAAGTGGCGTCCCACAAGGCTCAGTCCTGGGACCTCTCTTGTTCGGTATATATTTCTCGGCGGTACAGGCCAACACGGAAGGACTGTGGCTGACCATGTTCGCAGATGACTGCAAACTGGGTGCCATAATCAACTCTCCAGCCGACACAAGCATCCTCCAAAAGGGCCTCATAGAAACAGACAACTGGTGCCAAAGCCATGGCCTCAAGCTAAATGCCAAAAAGTGCATAGTCATCCCCTTTGGCAAAAACAAAGTGCCCACAAATTACCACATAGGTGGTAATCCATTAAGTACAGAAGAAGTCATTAGGGACCTGGGGACCCAAGTTGATAGCAATCTCTCATTTGACAACCACGTGGCTAAAGTGGTTAGAAAAACATTTTATATAGCCCACCTAATCATGAAGGGATTCACATCTAGATCAGGGGAGGTCATCGTACCTCTTTACTCATGCCTCATCAGGCCCATAATTGAGTACAATGCCCCTTTGGGATGTACCTTACCAGACACCTGCAGCAACTGGAAAGACCCCAAAAATACCTCACCAAGAGGATCAAAGGGCTCAAACAGATGCCATATGCTGCCCGGTTAAAGAAACTCCAGCTCTACTCAGTGGCATACCGCCTGCTCAGAGGCGATCTGTGCCTGACGTATAAAGCCATGTCCAACCCGGAATTAATGGACATGCTGCACCTCAGAAAATCCAAATCCCATCGAGCTACGTGCTCGAGAGACTTGAACCTCAGCACTGAAATAAATACGACATGCTGGAGGGACAGATTCATAACCCAGAGGCTCCCTTTACTCTGGAATAAAATCCCAGTCCAGGTTAGGCAGAGTCCCACATTGACTCTCTTCAAGAGGAATCTTGATGAGTGGATGGGAGATCGTAGGTTTACCCCGGCTATCACTTCTGTGTCACTGTTAGACAGAGGCACAGTATACTAACCTCAAAAAAAGGCATAGCAAAATTAATTTAAAATGGGTGGCGAAAGCCAAACACACTCTGGCTAGGCTTATAAATGCCCTAGGGCAGATAGCCTAGTATGAACCTATGAACCTATGAACCTATGAACACATGCACAGCTCACCACATCTCTAACTTACTTCCTTGACATCACTATTCATGTTTAGTTACAGTGCTAAGAGCTTGCTTGTAAAACATTCTTAACACATGCACAGCTCATCACATCTCTAACTTTCACATCTCTAACTTACTTCCTTGACATCACTATTCATGTTTAGTTACGGTGCTAAGAGCTTGCTTGTAAAACATTCTTAACACATGCACAGCTCACCACATCTCTAACTTACTTCCTTGACATCGCTATTCATGTTTAGTTATAGTGCTAAGAGCTTGCTTGTAAAACATTCTTAACTACTCATCATTGCCTCCTTCCATTTCAACCTTATCTTGTCTCTGTTGCATTCTCTTAGGCTAAGCCTGAAAATGGTTCACTGACATTAGTGTTTTATTCCAGTTAACAAATGAAAATGAATTACTAACTATAACAAATGGCTTCTGTCTTTCACAGCTGTGGACCAGTCTCAGAAGTTATGCATGCAGTCTCAAGTATTTCTAAGATTATTTCAGACGCGCAATCTATTCTTGTGTCCCTCTTTTTTCTATTCTTTTTCCTAATCTTTAACTTCTTGCCCAAAATAACAATCATTCAGCTGTGGCAGCATGGTACGGAGAGACTTCCCCTCCATTATCTGATTTGAACCACAATATTTAGTAGTAATAGCACTGCATCCTGAGAGCCACCCTCTCATTCTCACATTCCTTGCACTGTAACTGACAACAGAATTTTATTCTGCAACCTTGCACTCAGGCTTTCACAATGAGCATTAATGAACACACTGTATCCCGATTTTCCACTTAGACTCTCACAACAAGTATTACTGACATGCTCTCACAACGATCATTAGTGAACACCCTGTGATTTCCCACCCAGTCTCTCACAATAAGCATTACTGAACATGCTGCACACTGATTTTCCACTAAGACTCTCACAAAAATTGGTGAACACCCTGCACCCCGTGATTTCCCACTCATATTCTCACAACAAGCATTACTGAGCACACTGCAGCCTGTGATTTCCTACTCACACTCTCACAACAGACATTACTGAGCACACTGCACCCTGTGATTTCCTACTCAGACTTTCACAATGAGCATTTATGAGCACACTGCACCTGTGATTTCCTACTCGGAGTCTCACAATAGACATTACTGAGCACACTGCACCCTGTGATTTTCCACTCAGACTCTCACAATGAGCATTACTGAGCACATTGCACCCTGTGATTTTCCACTCAGAGTCTCACAATGAGCATTAGTGAACTCACTGTACCCTGTGATTTTCCACTCGGGCTCACACAATAATCATTCAAGCATTAGATAACATTTCCTTTCTGCCTTACAAAGAATAATTGTTGTATATATGTAATGTATAATACATGTTCAGTCAATATCTTTTTTGTACAATATGTCTTGTCTTCTGGGTTACCACATCTTCTTAATAACAGTTCTGTCAAGTCTGCTTTGTAATGTATTGTCTTACTGATGTTATTTTGTCATGTCTTCATTTTAACAAATTGATTTACTGATGTATGTCTTGTGCTGTTAAAACACAAGTGAAGCCAGGAACAGAACTCGGATGTAAAGTAAACTATTTTATTAAGCGCTTTTCATCTAACTTAATAGTTAAACTTCTTCAGACAAACAACATTCAAACATCCAAAACTTTAAATAGTAACATTCGTTGAAATCACGTGAAGAAGGACATAAAATTTAAAAAAGAAGAAATGACATTTAAAAGGGCAACAGCTTTGAGTAAGGCAGCATAAATTCCATTCGTAAAGAATGTGTATGTAAATTAAGTTTTCATTCAATAAATATGTATATTTCCAAATAAACAATCAATATATCACATAAAATTCAAAATACTTAAAACATAATTAAATAACAAATAATTAATGATTAAATATGTTAAAAAGCTTATTAGAGCTCACATGTGTAGACTATGTATCCTGAAATATATATAAATATGTAAAACACTGTGAATAACCATAAATAACAATAAATAAGCTAAAGTATGTAATATAAATAAATATTAAATAAATATTAAAATAAATGGTTATACATACAAATACAGATTTTATTGTTAACATCAAATGGTATATGTTTATATAAATATTCAAATTTCACCTAAGCATACTTTTTAATTTTAATAAACACATTAATGAGCATTTGTCATTTAAACCTGGGTAGTGATATGCTAACAACCTAATCTGCCAAAACAGCTCCAACCTCTCCAAGTATAAGCTATTGGGTCCACCCCTACTACTGGGTTTAATCTCCTGTATGATCCAAAATTTAAAAGTATGATATGGAAAAGATTTAACATGTTTAGCTAAAGCATTCTCTTCCATATGTTTCTGAGTGCTATATAGGTGCTCGTAAATCCTGTCTCGTAATCTACGATCAGTTTTCCCTATATAAAAAGATGGACAGAATTCACATTTAGCCAAATAAACAACTGATCTAGAATTACAACTGAATTTCTTCTTGCTGACCAACCTAGTGCCATTGACAGTTACGTTTGCACCTATTTCTACAAACCTACAGTAAGGGCAGTTACCACATTGCGTCACCCCAGGATATCTACTTAAAGAAGTTTCACTTTTCTCAAATAAATTCTTAAAATTCAAACCTTTTCTATAGACTAACTTGGGTTTATCTCCCACCTTACTAATCACATTGGCATCATCTTGTAAAAGCCTCCAATTTTTATTAATAATATCCCTAATCTGCTCAGATTCTACACAAAATGTCATAATAAAAGGCAATCCAAAATTTTTATTAGGGTTATTTAAATCTAAATTAATCTCATCTATTTGGCAAGCTATGCTCTGCTTAGCAAGTATGGGGGTATAAATACCTACACTCCTTTTGTTTTTAACTTCCTCAATCAGATTGTCTGCCAAGGCCACAGGATAACCTCTTCTAACAAACATATTTTTCAGGTTAAAAAACTCTGAAACAAAATCATTAAACGTGGTGACCATGCGTGCATCACGCACCAGTTGGCCCTTAACTACAGAGCGCTTTTGATAATGTGGATGAGCACTGGTGTAGTGAAGGAAAGTATTAGAGTAGGTTGACTTTCTAAAAATATTTGCTTCCCAAGTGCTTTCTGTTCGTTTTTTGATGACAAGTACATCTAAAATCGAAATCTGTTCTTCATGAAAATCATTAGTAAATTTAAAAAAATTAGATGTGCTGTTAAACTATTCACTCAACTTATCAGCTTCACTTCTGTCACCTTCAAATAACATAAAAATGTCATCCAAATTATCTGATATAAAATGTTATATTGCTACAAATCCGTTTTTCTGACAATACATATGTCTGCTCCCACTGCGACATAACTAGATTCTCATAACTTGACCCACAGGTGGAGCCCATCACTACTCCTCTAATTTGTAAATAAAAGCTGTTATTGAATGTAATGAAATTGTTAGTGAGGATAATATTTAAAAGTTCTTCCACCAAAGAGATCTCAGCTTGTAGCGCACTCAAAGTTTTCATTCTCTGACCAACCCATTCAATACCTTGATCGTGAGGGATACAGGTGTATAGATCCTTTACATCTACTGTGAGGAAATTTAAATTCAAATCACAATTGATCCTATTCAATTTCTCTGAAAAGGACCAAGAGTCCTTGGCTATTTTTTTCTGCTTCATTACATATTTCTGTAAAATAATATCCACCATTTTAGCAAAAGCATAAGTTGATAATTGTCTACCATTAACAATTTGGTCTAAATGAAGGATTTATTAGGCCCTTGTGTAGTTTGGGTAAACCAAGCATAGCTGGAGTAATAGGCGCTAGCATCTGAATATAATTGTACATACTGACATCAATTTTACCTTCAGTAAATTAATCATTAAGGTAAATTTTGATTCTTTGGTTGGCTATATTATATTCATTTAGGGAGGCTGGTTGATAAACTTCAGAGTCTAATATAGATTGAATTCTATTATTATAATCAACTATGTCCATAAATACCAAGCCACGTCCTTTGACAGGTTTCATAACCCTGTCCTGAGCCTCACGTAATACATTCACTATCTGTCTTTCTTCAAGGGTCATATTATGCTGTAATCTGATATTTTTATTACAGTAAAGCATTCTTAAATCTAATTCACAAATTCTTTCGAAATTTTGTACTAATGATTTTCATGAAGAACGGATTTCATTTTTAGATGGTACTTGTCATCAAAAAACGAACAGAAACCACTTGGGAAGCAAATATTTTTAGAAAGTCAACCTACTCTAATACTTTCATTCACTACACCAGCGCTCATCCACATTTTCAAAAGCGCTCTGTAGATAAGGGCCAACTAGTGCGTGCAGCATGCATGGTCACCACATTTAATGATTTTGTTTCAGAGTGTTTTAACCTGAAAAATATGTTTGTTAGAAGAGGTTATGCTGTGGCCTTGGTAGACAATCTGATTGAGGAAGTTAAAAACAAAAGGAGTGTAGGTATTTATACCCCCATACTTGCTAAGCAGAGCATAGCTTGCCAAATAGATGAGATTTATTTAGATTTAAATACCCCTAATAATAATTTTGGATTGTCTTTTATTATGACATTTTGTGTCAAAGTCTGAGCAGATTAGGGATATTATTAATAAAAATTGGAGGCTTTTACAAGATGATGCCAATGTGATTAGTAAGGTGGGAGATAAACCAAAGTTAGTCTATAGAAAAGGTTTGAATTTTAAGAATTTATTCAAGAAAAGTGAAAGTTATTTAAGTAGATATCATGGGATGACACAATGTGGTAACTGCCCTTACTTTAGGTTTGTAAAAGTAGGTGCAAACGTAATTGTCAATGGCACTAGGTTGGTCAGCAAAAAGAAATTCAATTGTAATTCTAGATCAGTTGTTTATTTGGCTAAATGTGAATTCTGTCCATCTTTCTACATAGGAAAAACTGATCGTAGATTACGAGACAGGATTTACGAGCACCTATATAGCATTCAGAAACAAAAGGAAGAGACTGCTTTAGCCAAATATGTTAAATCTTTTCCACATCATACTTTTAAATTTTGGGTCATACAGCAGATTGAACCCAGTAGTAGGGGTGGACCCAATAGCTTATACTTGGAGAGGTTGGAGCTGTTTTGGCAGATTAGGTTGTTAGCATATCACTACCCAGGTTTAAATGACAAATGCTAATTAATGTGTTTGTTAAAATTAAAAAGTATGCTTACGTGAAATTTGAATATTTATATAAACATATACCATTTGATGTTAACAATAAAATTTGTATTTGTATGTATAACCATTTATTTTAATATTTATTTAATATTTATTTATATTACATACTTTAGCTTATTTATTGTTATTTATGGTTATTCACAGTTTTTTACATATTTATATATATTTCAGCATACATAGTGTACACACATGAGCTCTAATATAAGTCTATACTACTTCCAAGTTTCAGCTTTTAACATATTTAATCAATAATTATTTGTTATTTAATTATGTTTAAGAAGTATTTTGAATTTTATGTGATATATTGATTGTTTATTTGGAAATATACATATTTATTGAATGAAAACTTAATTTACATACACATTCTTACTCAAAGCTGTTGCCCTTTTAAATGTCATTTCTTCTTCTTTTTTAAATTTTACGTCATTCTTCACGTGATTTCAATGAATGTTACTTTTTAAAGTTTTGGATGTTTGAATGCTGTTTGTCTGAAGAAGTCTAACTATTAAGTTAGACGAAAAGCGCTTAATAAAATAGTTTACTTTACATCCGAGTTCTGTTCCTGTGTTTTAAAAGTTTTAGTTTTTAACTTTTTGTGGCTATGTCTTGTGCTGTAACTGACATTGTTCATTTGGAATCAGTTTACTAGAAATGTTAACAGACATAAATAAATTATAAACGGTTTAGATCACTACTCCATCTTAAACCTGAGTGTGCTGTCATTTGGAGAAGACATTAAAGTGAGGTCTCACTGTCTGAATTAGTGGTAGCTTGGCTGAATGTAAAAGAACCAATGTACTATCCAACAAAAAAAAAAAAAGAAAAAATGAAAAAAAAGAAAAACGGAGTAGGTTAAGTTTCCCAGTATCCTGACCAAATTTTCCCAGGTCAGCAAGAATGCAGCAAAGAATCTCCCCTGAAAAGTGACTGCTAAAATAGTGGAACCAACCTGGTCAACACTGTAAATAAAAATAAAATAAAATATACTCTGGCTTACTGCTGACGCCAAACAAAGAAAAAAAATGGAATCAAAGGGACATTGCAAGGAAAACATGGAACTCCTCTAACTAAATTCTGGATTGCATTATATTACACTATGAAATCCTTCCAGAAGGAAATAACAAAAGCCAAATCTGACTTCCACATTTCCAGGCAAAAGGCCTTTCCATCCAACCCAAAACTACACTGAGCTGACACACAATCTCTGTTATGCCACTAATATTCACATAGCACTATTCAACATAAGTCTGTCACATCATTGTTTGAATAAACCAATAGTTGTAAAGACTTTTTTTAACCTCCTGCCCTTGTAATTCTATTTTCCCACATTCAAATCCAAAGTGTGTAAATTGCTTTTAAAACTCCTAAATAAAATCACATCACTTAGACACAGAGACATGTCCAGAATAACTAAAATATTCACCCATATATTGTCAATCTTCGCACTTACATTTATTACCTTATTTTAACTACAGGTGAAAGCTCCACTGCATGGAAACCTGGAAAGCTGCTGCAATTTCCTCTTTCCCAAAAGTCCTATACTCTTTAAATATTTAAGGCAGACAGTAAACCTGCCCTTCCATTGCCAGCAAGCTTAGAGAAGCTTACATGCAAATATTCACCTTCATAAATGATTGCAATATTTTTAAGTTGCGCACACATGAATTTTAACAAAGCTTCAGTGCCATGGGAACCAGACACCAAACCACAAACCTTATATTTTTCAACATAGTTATAGGGGCTTCTTAAGGAATCATTGTTTAATGATTTTAAGAGGACATTCAACCAGCTTGGTCATACTATTTTGTTACTGACACTTTATAGATTATCATTCTTGAATGAAGTTGATTCCTGGATCACTGATTCTCTCTCTGTCTCTAACAAATCCATAAATTATTTTAGTGATATCACCCTATTCCTCCCTTGAACTTCAGTATGACTTGTCTCTCGAGGGTCTATCCTTGGACCAATTCTATCCTTACATGACCTTCCTTCATTACTCACCTCACTGAAGCTGACTATGGCTACAGATGGCCTCTCAGTCTAACAAGGAGGTCATGGCAGCCACAGCATTCATTCTTTCCAACAAAAAGACCTCAAAAATATCATCTTCCTTTATCACTCACACTGATGGTCAATTAATATCAATAAATATAATTCAATTATCTTTAGTATTCCTGCCAAACTTTCATGTACCTTTCCCATATTTCTTTGTGATCCATGGGGTAACTGTTAAATAGTCACACCACCATCAATGCCTCTAAGGTACTCGCACAACTTAAACAACCTTATAAGATCACTAGTGTACTAACTCCAGAGTCCAGATTCTCCATAAATAAAAAAATATTTTAGCTATAAAAATGTAATACTTTTTGCCACTACTCATTTTGGAAACTGTTAAAAATATACATTTATGATAAAGCAAGTCTCTGCTTAGACTATGCTGTTTTGTTACTTTAGCCAATCATTTTCTTATACTGATATCCTCTTAAATACAACTATCTTACTAATCACAGAAAGATTCCCGTTTTCCTTCATACTTCCCAATACATGCTAATGTTCAATATGCTTCTGCCCTCCAAATCCACAAACTGCAAAACTTTTCTAAGCTCTATTCTCTTAGGTCTGTCTTCAATGACCCCATCTCCATCAGGACCTTCAATCACTCTTACAATAACTGACTGTTGTTGTTGTTGTGTCTTTCGGCTTTTCCAGGTTAGGGGTCGCCACAGCGGAACTCCGGTCTGCTAATGATTGGCAGTAGATTTTTACATGCCGAGTTGCCAGCCCTGACGCACAACCTTCCACGAAGGTACGCCCATTCATGCATGTCTCTACACAGAAGATGCTCTTGCTGAGAATCGAACTGGACAACTTCTTACTGTGAGGTGACAATGCTACCGCAGCACCACTTTCCTAAATACATCTCTTCTACTTGAAATACACTTCCTTCCATATTTAGAGCTTTACATTTGCCTCAGTCAGAACTGCCTTATTCTTGTATTACTTAACTTTCCTATTTAACTTTAGCATTTTAACCTTATATTTTACCAAGCAGTTCTTTTTGCTTTTATTTTTTTCCTTTACCTAATTACCAGCTCGTCCTGGGTGTTCCTGTCTTCTGATCCATCTACATATTTACTAGGTTTCTATCTTTATTTGGCATGGCTAAGTCTGATATCTTAAAAGTCTAACATTTTAGACAATTTAAACAACCACAGTCCTACTCTTGACTGCTTATATACACCCCCATTGGTTACTCTTTCTTGCCTCATCCAACCTACTTTATTTCAGCATGCCTTCATATTAGGTATGAATTAGGTACAGTTTCTTGTCTGTACATTATGCGAACGACCCTCTTAACACCAAACCTCTTTGTTGCTTCCAAACATATGCACCTAATCATTTTACATCATTATACTTTTATTTGTCTGTTATAATTGAACCTCATCTAAAATGTGTTGCTCAACAATTTGCCTAAGTGTTTTTCTTATTACTTTGCAGCAATACTTATAGCCATGTTTTGTATCTTTTTTCCTATACAAAATTGTTGCAAATCATGCTTTTTGTATGGGCCATTTATTATTTTTGCCTACCATAACTTTACAACTCATTTAATTGTAATTGCACCTACCTTATAACATGGTGTATTTTACTGTTTGACTAAATTGTGTGCTTATTTTATTGTGTCCTTTGGTTAGAATTCTGTTTGAAAGTGGTCATTATACCAGTTCACTTACTCAGTTAACAAATGTAAAATTAAGCAAAACAAATAAATGTGTCTTTGTGGACTTTACTAATACCTCAGACTCAGTCCCACACAGCTGGATCCGAAGAAAACTTCAGAGAATGGTGGCAGGACAAACACAGATGTACTGGACCGTAACATGGCTGAATGGTGGGACACAGAGAAACAATATCAGGAACAAAAGAAATGTCTTATGGAGCATGGTGGGGCCAATCTCTGGTCCAGTACTACCTGGAGTGTTCATTTCAGGCATGTCTGAGAGAAGAGACAAAAAAGATCAACCTCTTCACTTACAATAAACAGATAAGTACAACAGTGGACAGTTGGGAATAAGTCTAAGGAAGGACTTAAAAAGGCTGATGAGATGGGCAGAACAATTTGTTTTTGTACAACATAGACAAATGTAAAGCACTGCATCTGGGCCACAGAAACCCTGGTGGGAAAGTGGAACTGGCAAAAGAGGTCAGCACTCCCAAATCCTTTTTTGCTCATCTGAACTAGATTTCCAGAAGCAGAGTAAGAGGATAGTGGCAGCAGCCAACAGAATGGTGGTGTATAATGAGCGGATACTAAGAGCAGAACGAGAAGGTCATAACAACAGCAACGGAATGCTATAGTGTATCTTCAGAAGGAAGACTTCTAGAATAAAGTAATAACATACATACTCTAGCAAGCACTAGTTAGGCAACACCTTGAGAATTGTGTGCAGTTGTGGAGCTCACAGAAAGAGATAGACATCAATCTGTCAGAGGGTATCTGAGGAGAAAGACATGACTAGTGATGAGGAGAGCTGGAAGTCTTCCAACCAGAGATAAGAAGTAACATGGAGGCATAATATAGTTGCATAAAATTGCATTGTTCAGATGTGAAGAGGTCACCCTTAGAAGGAATGATGATGGCACATAGACAAAGGTACTGGCATGTACAAGCAGATGGTAGAGGGCAGGGAATACACTACAGGGTTCAATGGGTATGGCAGACATTGAGAAAGAATTGGTTCAGAGGATGCATGGTGTTAAATATACTTACTAGGTTAACAGAACCCTTTAATATTAACATTTATTTCATCCAAAAATGACTGCCATATACCAGGGAGCACTATGTCTGTCCAGATGTTAAACCAATTTTTTTTTTATAAAACCTTTCTGTTTAGTACATTTCCCATTCAAATACTTATATTTCCTTAAATATATTTTGAGTAACATGCACAGAGCAGGCAGTCTCCAAATGTTCAGCCTAGAAAAAGAAATTACATTTTTGTTAAATCATACACTTTAGTGAGCTTGACTTGGAAAAGTATATTTCAATGAACTGTATGATTTACAGACTTAGAGGTTTACCACGCATACATATAATATGCATTCAAGGAGATGTAAGTATGGATGTGAGTAGAGGCACGAGCGCACACACACACACACACACACACACACACACACACACACACACACTCTCTCTCTCTCTCTGCCTTACAGACAGTTCCGGGCTTGCAAGATGTGAAGTTATAGGTAAAATATATCCTGTGGCATTTGCTAACTCAGATATTATTAGGCAAAGCCACTGCGAGGTTCAGTTTCCTGTTTCACTGTGGCCTGGGACTGCTGAAGAAGTTGCATGCAGTGTTTGCTATAGATAGAGTAATTAAGTGGAACACAGTTTCCTTAATGTCTTATCAAAGATGAAGAAAACTGACCCCCTGTCCATAATTCTGTACGGCAGGAACAATGAGAACTCTTCTATTGTGGACAGTCATTAAGAAGTCTAGAGGTGATGACTGTGGTATAGCATAGGCTGGCAGTAATTTGAGAACTGCTTTAATTCACAGTGCACTGTCTGGCCAGCTAGATATAAATAGCTTGCATGAGAAGTTCATAGAACGTAAAAGAAAACAGCAAAATTATTCACTTCTCACACAGATGAAATAATACTCACATAAAAATTGAGAGAGTACAAGCAGAGTTGAATCCAGCACTAGGCGACCTTGGCAGTTGTCTATGGCCCACTGGCTGTGGGCCTGCCATAACATTAACTTTTTAAATTAAAAAGAAAAAAAACCTTGTGTCTTCTTTAAGGGTGTTCTTCTTTAAGAATGCCCTATGCATCTGTGCATGCAGTACAGATTTAAATCCCTGTATGCATCGATGCACACACCTGCTGTTCTTGTTTCTTCTTTTTCCCATCTGCACGCAGAATTTAAACACAGATCACATTCCTGCTGCCTGCTTCCTCTGTCCACAGTATAAAGGATGGACAAAACAAATATTCCAGCAGCAAGGTGTGTGTGTGTGTGTGTGTGTGTGTGTGTGTGTGTGTGTGTGTGTGTGTGTGTGTGTGTGTGTGTGTGCATGCGTGTGCATGCGTGTGCATGTGTGTGTGTGTGTGTGTGTGTGTGTGTGTGTGTGTGTGTGTGCATGCATGTGTGTGTGTGTGTGCGCACAATGCCCTAGGCAGGGATGCCCCTTTGTTAATTTGCTGACATGTACCTTGGTTACAGGAGATAACAGCCTGAATCCCCCACACCAATTACCAAACTATTAAAAAAAACACGAGTTTCAGTGAATTTTCAAGGAACTGAATTTTAGTGTATTTTTCAAGTAATTGGGAGCATCAGTTCATTTTCATGGAATTGTGAGTTTCAGTGCATTTTCAAGGAATTGTGAACTTCAAGGGAAGAGAGGTTTACTGCTGCTCATGCTAAGTCTGTTTTTAATGTGCAACTGTTTTGTTTAGCGACATCACTGTTTGTGCTATAAAATTTGAAAGTACTGTTAGCAGCACACCAGGTACCATACTTGATTTTGATGCAGGAGGCTGTTGGTTCTACTCCCACACCATCTAGATGGATTACTGATACTGTGTTGTACTTTAAGGAGGGGGGGGGGTGCTGCAGACTTGAGTGTGTCCTCCTCTGGATGTGCTGCTTTATAACTATGAACCTGTTGTCTGTTTGCCATCCATTCCCTATTACAATATTACCTGCTTATCATTTTTTTAATGTAACATAGCAATTCATTCTTCAGGGGCAGAAGGCACTGAATTTGTAGATGAAACAATGAAAAGTACGAGATAAGCAATTCATTGATTGATCCAAAAACGTTGTATAGAAAATTGGGAAACAAATCAAAAGGAATAGAAACATCACCAAATAAAAAACAAATAGACACATTTAGATGAAATATCTATGTAGACCCTCTGGAACATAACAAAGATGTTGAATGGATAGAAGAAGTAAAACAAACAGTAAAAAGTTCAAATGTACAAGATATGAAATGGAGTGAAGTAACACCCTGAGAAATTGAAACAAAATTAACAAAAGTTCCTAACTGGAAAACCCCAGGCTCAGATGCAGTACCTAACGTCAATATTAATATCTTCGCATGGAGATTTATCCCTGAGTAAGAACTATTGATATGCGCACCCCAAACAGACACCAACCTAGTTAATAACAGAAAAAATTGATACTCCTCCTTAAAAGAGTGAAACTGCAAGCTGTCCTGAAAACTATAGACTAATGACTTACCTTCCAACAATTTAGTGCAGCTGTTAGCATTGTCACCTCACAGCAAGAGGTTCTCCAGTTCAATTTTCGGCTGAGGTGCCTTCTGTGTAGAGTTTTCTGTGCAGAGTCCTCTCCACTACAGAGAGTTCCTCAGAACAAAGAAACATCACAGTCACCCAACCAAATTAAATACCCCTTTCAATTAATCAGTTTGTACAGTCATTGAAATTTAAAGTAATACTCACAAGAATTGTACTCATATTAAAAAAACAGTTACTAAAATTACATTTAAAACCATTTCAAATCAAACACACAATATTAAACTAAACTCCATCACTACGTAGCTATACATAAATATTTGTCTTAACTTTTACCTCTTAAAATTATCCTGAAATGTGATCAAGTTTTAAAACACTGGCAATACTAATAGTCTCATTTATGCCTGGATATCAGGAGGCATTCATAAACAATTGCCATCTCAATTCCATTAAATCTAAATGTAAATCTAAAATACCCCCTTTCTCATCTTCCATTAACTGCTGTAAAAACAAAAATTTGAAATGATGCGTTTGGTTTTCATTTATATGCCTAAATAATGCACTTTTTAACCTACAGTGTCTAATGTCCCCTAGGTGTTCCCCCATTCTTGTTTTTAATTTCTTATAAGTTTTCCGTATGTAGAAAATGGGACATTCTAGACACTTAGCAATGTATATAACTCTTTTGCTGTTCCAGTTATAATGGCCTTTAATGTTTAGTGTTTGACCATTGACCCTAAAATGATCATCAGTTTCCATTAGATATTGACAAAAAGAACAAGAATTGCATTTAAAATTCCCCACTTTTCTATTTTTCTTAAAAGTAGGTCTTATTCCCTTCAAAATGTTCTTGATACATTTGTCTCTCCTGAACACATATTTAGGGTTCTTACCTACCTTTGAACGTACACTGGCATCAAACTCCAGAATATCCCAATTGTCATTTATCACTTCAATAATGGAATTAGCCATCCCGTTGTATGTTTACACCAGGGATGAATTGGACTGACCACCTTCCTTTATACATCTAACACCCCTAGTGAACCCGTGACCCAAAATCGGTCTATAAAGCCCTTGACTTTGTTTGTGAATAACCTCTTTAGTGAGGTCCTCTAATAACCTGTCAGGATATCCCCTCTGTTTGAACTTATGGGTGATAAATTCCAACTCAACTAGAAAGTCAACATCAGAACTAACCATTCCTTCGTCATCATTTCGCACTTACAGGTCAATACCAAGGAACTGTGCTCTGTTGCCTGCCTTGTGTCATCGTTCATTTGAATGTTTACCTTCTGCTTGATACAATCCCATACCAAAAAGAGTTCCTTTCCAAACCCCCCCCCCCACCTAATTTTCCACTACCGCACCTAAATTCATGACATTGGTGAGCTGATACTTTTCTGTCTTCCCTCAAAAGTGTTTATAACAAATACATTGAACAGTATTGAGCTCAGGACAGCCTCTTTGGTGGTACAGTAGTCAATAAACTTATTCCTGACATAGCCTGTACTGAGCCTAGGACTGCTTCCGTAGTACTCCACTAGTCATTAAAGTTATTCCTGATACAGTCCTTACTGAGCCCAGCACTGCCTTTGTGGTGCTTCACTAGTCCATAAACTTATTCCTGGCACAGTTCTTACTGGGCCCAGGACTGCCTCTATGGTGCTTCAGTAGTCAATAAACGTATTCCTGGCACAGTTTGCACAGAGCCCAAGACTGCCTCTATGGTGCTCCAGTGTCAATAAATTTATTCCTGACAGTCTGTACTGAGCCCAAGACTGCCTCTGTGGTACTCAGTGGTCAAACAGCGCTCTGTTTTTCAGAACCTGACAAAGACACTCTTCTACTTCATTTTGGCTTGCTCTAGCCAGTAAGTAGGGGACAGTAATTGTTCAGTCAGTTAGGAAAATATAGTGAGACTAGTTAAATAATATTTTTCTGTATCTGTCTGAATCTATCCATCTGTGTTGTTTTTATATTTCCTGGGAATTGAAACTCTGGTGTTATTGTAAACAGAAAGTCAGTATTTTCATGTTTTGTATTTTATTATTCTTCTTCTTTCAGCTGCTCCCGTTAGGGGTCATCACAGCAGATCAACTGTTTCAATTTCTTCCTGTCCTCTGCATCTTGCTCTGTCACACCAACCACCTGCATGTCCTCTCTCACCATACCCATAAACCTTATCTTAGGCCTTCCTCTTTTCCTGTTACCTGGCAGCTTCATCCTTAGCATCTTTTTCCCAATATACTCTGCATCCCTCCTCAGCACACATCCAAACCAATGTAATCTTGCCTCTCTGGCTTTGTATTTTATTATTTATTTTTAAATATATTTAACCTTTCACTGTGGCTAGTCTTTATGCATTTATTTAGTGGTACTGTGGCTGCACACTCCTGAAAGTCTTGCTGCTTCGTTAATACTACCATTTGTATAAGTATTAAGTAATTGGGTACCCTTGCAAGAGCCACAGAGTAGCTGGCTTTCTCAGTGT